>NW_021703779.1:2574550-2578003 GCF_005190385.1 Monodon monoceros | reverse complement strand
TCAAGAGGGGGGTGATGAGTCTTTTCTCCCCCTGATTCCTAGGAAGGCTTCACATCCAAAGCTATGTTTAGTGATTCTGACAATCAGCCTTTTTGTATTCACACCTCCATTTATTTACAAAATTCGCAATTTCTAGAATGCCCTGACCCTCTCTGAAACAGCATCCCTCAGAAATACCATGGGGTGGTGTGGTTAAACTAATGCTCATCTTGCTATCAACTGAACGGTAACTGATCATTAAAAGTGTAAAGTATGTGCTAAGCTTGTTACAACTTAAAGGGCTGCTGGCTTCATCTTAAAGACCTCTCCAGCCATCCGCTAATGTTAACTACGTAAGAAAGGATAAATGGGCAGCTGAGATTTGAAATATTAAAGGTTTCTCATCTTTCCACAACCTACAGTGGAAACCCCAGGGCTGCTGGTGTGAGAAACTTACCAGCCCCGCTTGGTCCCGGCCAACCCTTCCTACACAAATAGCTTGGAAGAAATGGAAAGGTTTTACCTATTAATCATCATGGAAAAACAGAATTCTCTCTACATCAAATTTCTTCTCACTTCCCATCAGAAGCATGTAAAGGAAAAAGGTAGCCCCTTTGGTCTGCTTCGTTCTCAGGTGAAACAGAAACACCTACCGATGGATCTCAACAGGGGGCTGAGCGTCAACTATGCCTGGAGAGTTTTGACGATTGTATTTTTAGGCAGGTGCTAGAATTCCATCCCGGAGCGGTGCAATCAGAATTTCTAGAGGTGATGACGCTGCCGACCCCGATGGAAATGCTGGCATTTTATTCAAGAGACATTTACCGAATGCCAAGCACTGAGCTGGCTCCAGGCTTCCTCCTCTTCCCCTTTCTATGATCGTGGACCAAGCCAACAAACATCCTCTCCTACCTGGATGATCGCAGTATTTTTTCTAAATGGTCTCCTGGCTTCTGCTCACTCTTGCCCCTTCCCCGCCCCACGCCCATAGTCTATCCTCCATTCAGAAGCCTGAGCCTGTTAAAACACGACAGAGCCTGCCTCGCCTCTGCTCTACCCTCCAGGGGTTTCCCATCTCACTCAGGGAGAAATTCACCAGAATAAACCCAGCCCCAGAAAACACAGACTCAGACAGTGACCTCATTTCCTCCCACGCTACCCCTTGTTCTGCTCTGGGCACATGGTCTCCTTGTGATTCCTCAAGCACGCCACGCACGTCCTGTCTCCCCTTGGCAAGGTCGTTGGAATGACTCTCCGCTCCGATGTCACCTTCTCTGTGAACCCACATGAAAGCGATTCCCCTAAGACCACCGCGACCACCCACCCACCCACCCATCGCGGCAACCCTTCTTCCCCCATCTCGGTTTGTTTTCTTCTATGACGTGCATCGCCGACATAGTGTATTAGTCTGTTCACTGCTCCGTCTCTCCCCATGGCCCCAGCATTAGAATATCAGCTCTACGAGAGCAGAGACTTTGCTTTGCTCTTTGAGGGATGTACAGCCAGCACCGGGAACAGTGCCTCGCACACAGTAAGACTCGGACATTCGTTGGTGGAGTTAATACAAAGTACTGATGTTGGGGACGAAACCGAAAAGAATAAAACATAACCCTTGCTTTCAAGAATCTCTCAAAAATATGAGAACAGAGGTCAGCAAAGTTTTTGTACCAAGGCCAAGACAGTAAATATTTCTGGCATTGCAGGACAGACACTCCCTGTTGCAATTACTCAATTTTGCCACTGGAGCACGCAAAAGCAGCCATACACACTACAGAAATGAAAGATCATGGCTGTCCAATGGAATTATATTTACAAAAAGCAGGTAGCAAGCTGGATTTGGCGTGCGGAGCTTATTGTGCTGACCCGTGTTTCAGAAGAGAGAAACATGTCCAGCCAGCCAAAAGAGAAATGGAAAGCACTCTCAAAGAAGTATGAATAAAATGCTGCGCCGGCAACAACGGCCACACCGGGAGAGTGAGACTTCGACAAGCGTGTACAAGTTTCGAGTGCTAACGGGAAATGCCATGCGATGGGATTTCACCCTGACATCAATGGACACGATGTGAGTCAAGTGCTCAGGGGCAATTTACGTAAGAATGATTTAGTAGCAGCTGCTCAGAACTGGACCTTTTTTTTCTTTTATTGCCCTAGCACTTGGCGTGGGGCTTTATGCAAGTCTCTACGCTGTAAATGTTGGTTAATTCTATTAAGTGATGACAAAATATCTAGATGCAAAGTGAGGTTCAGCCCATTTTCTGAACCTTTGGCCTCTGTGCTGCCAGAAAGGAAGGGATTTTGATTTGATATCTACAGCGGATCTCATTTCTACTACTTTTATCCAGATTTTGCCATGGTAGCGATATTCTTGTTAAACTACTCAACAATAAATTGCTACTAAGCATGCACGGTTCATTTTCTAGCTTTTCTTTAAAATCTTTTTTTGAGAAATGAAAATGCCATTCATTCTTTCACCAAATACTGAAGTCCCTCTAGGTGCTGAGTCCCGGGACAAGCAATGGTAACACCTGCCCCGCCTACTCACAGCGGATCTTCTGGTCTATCAGGGGAGAGAACATACAAACAAATAGTTTTCCAGCATGACAAAAGACACGCGCCAAAGACTGGGGGAGAAGAGAATGGGGAGGCTTCCTGAAGGAGGCAACACGCACGTGGGTTTTCAAGATGAACAGGGGTTTCACCAAGCACACAGAGGTGTGAGAGTAGGGGTAGATTGTGTGCCAAATGTTAGGCGGGAGGGAGGGAGGGAGGGAGGGAGGGAGGGAGGGAGGGAGGGAGAGAGAGAGATTCTTAGCTTTCACTACAATGGAAGGAAATCACACGTGCATATCATTGTCAGGAAATGCTATAGCTCAACGTTTTTCTGAATGGGCTGATTGGTTCTCATTCAGAGGAGGATGTCGGTCATCATGGGAAGCCTCGCAACAAACTGGGGACAGAAACAATTCACAGCTCACACCTCTACTCGTCCACCGTTTGTGGTTCAGAACAGGACACAGAACAGTGAATGAGAGGAGAGAGTTGCGTGGGTGGCCAGATAATGCGGGATGATCTGCAGCTCTGCTATTAGCTGTGTGTCCCTGGGTGAGTGTCCACAGATGTCCCCTCCAATTCACTCCAGTCACATCCCTCAGCAGCCAAGTCTTTGGTCACAGGACGCAGCTAAGCTCTGGATGCTCGGAAGCACTGGGCCCCAGACATCTTTTCAAGAAACTTTCTTATAGATTCAAAACGTCGAAGGAAAGCACTTCTTTAAAATGGAAACTGAGGGCTTCCCTGGTGGCGCAGTGGTTGAGAGTCCGCCTGCCGATGCAGGGGACACAGGTTCGTGCCCCGGTCCGGGAAGATCCCACATGCCGCGGAGCGGCTGGGCCCGTGAGCTCATGGCCGCTGAGCCCGCGCGTCCGGAGCCTGTGCTCCGCAACGGGAGAGGCCACAGCAGTGAGAGGCCCACAT
>NW_021703779.1:2518097-2574150 GCF_005190385.1 Monodon monoceros | reverse complement strand
TGGAAACTGAGTAAATGGATATTTATTTTCCACACGTCTCCCCTTGCTCCTTTACCTCCACTCCCACCCCTCATTCTGTGTAGCACTGAGATGGGGCTCTTCTGATTTTCCTCTCTCTCCTCCAGCTAAGCAAAGCCTAGGTGTTTTCAAAAGGGCCAGCCAGCCTTCCATCCAATAGCCATCCAGGTTGATCCACGTACGACTTTCTCTGACACCTAGGCTCATGTCTTGCAGCGCCATCTCTTTTCAGAATCTCAGTTCAGCACTGACAGTACCTTGCTTCATTTACTGTATGCGCTTCAACTCAGAGCGTGCATCTCATGGGACTCACCAGCTTCCCTCCCAAACCCCTGTGCCTCCCAGGCCTCCTGCTATCTCCTCATGGCGCTCCCATTCTCCTGATCAACACAAGTCAGAGACCCGCCTCATTTTCTACTCCTCCCTTTCTGAGGCAGGCAGAATAAGGGCCCCCCGAAGGCTGGCCACATGCTCACACCTGACACCGGTGGATGTTTTAGGTTACAAGGCAAAGGGGAGTTCAGGTTGCAGATGGATTTAAAGTTGTCAAGCAGCTGACCTTGAGACAAGGGGATTAGCCTGGACCGTCCAGGTGGGCTCAGTGTAATCACGAAGGTCTTTAAATGTGGAAACGGGAGGCAAAAGAGTAGAGTCAGACGATGCCACGTGAAAGAGACTGACAAGCTATTGCTGGCTTCGAATATAGGAGGCCACAAGCCAAGGAATGTGAGAAGCCTCCAGAAGCTAGAGAAGGTAGACAAACAGATTATCCTCTAGAGCCTCCAAAAGGAACACAGCCCTGCAGATACCTTGATGACAGCCCAGTGAGACCAGTGTCAGACTGATGACCGCCAGTGTTGTTTCAAGCCATCAGGTTTGTGGTAATTTGTTACAGAATCAATAGGAAACTGTACACTCTCCGTCCCCCAAATCCAAACCATTAGCCAAGACACGTAAATGTCAAACCTTAGTAGTTCTTTGACTGGTTTCTCTGTTCTCACCGCCTCCGTGTTGATCTAGATCTCTACTGCATTCCAAGACTATTGCCAAAAACAAACGAACGAACGAAAACCAAAAAAAAAGAAACCCACACAAAAATATCTCCTAATTTGATTTATTACCTCCAACCTTTCGTCTTTCAGTTTCATCTTTGCAACATGCTTCAGGCATCATAACTTTTTCTGGTCACTTCTCTTAAAGGCTCAAAACACTGAGCAGCTCCCTGCTGCCCAAAGTATGAGTCCTGACATCTGATCTCCTTTTTCAAAGCCTTGCCCAACTTTCTCCCAAACTGCTTCTTTAACCTTACTCCCTATCGCTCACCTCCTGTACCAGAGACCCAGTAAATGGGAGCATTTTCTGCTCTTAGCAACTGCCCTTGCTTTTCTTCCTAGCGCAAATCATTTTCACCCTTGTGAGTTTTGTTTTGTTTTTTTTTGGTTTCATGTTCATTTTCTTGTTTTTGTTTTCTGGTTTTTGTAAAATGACAGCCGAACCTCCTAGAAGCCCGAAGAGCCCTGGCCACTATTGTATTTGGGGATTTCATACTAAACAAAGAAGAAATGTTTTAAAAGATGGCTCTAAATACTGTGACATGTCTGACATGTTTACAATTAGCCAAGTAAAGCTTTTAGCCGAAAAACGCAAAACGAAGTAACTACCCTATTCATAAAATAACTAAAATATTGATTTGAAAATAGTATTTCCTAGTACACAACAGAGTGATCAGTAATGAGACTCAGGTTTAAAGTTATACGAGTTATCTCCTTTCATCATTCATTCAAAAGATTCAGATTAGCTCTGGGACCGATACAGGCAGGCATGAGTGAGCACAAACTCCGATCTCATATGGAGGTAACGTTCATAGTCAAAACTTGAGACCAGCAGAAAGACTGCGGGAGAGCTAGTGGCGGGGGCCGTAGGGGTGACAGCACCTTGGCACCCAGGTGATGGTGAAGGTGATCTGGCTGATCCAGCTGCCCGGGCAGATGCCCCCTTGCTCCCTCTGGGCTCTAGGTATCATCATCTTGAGCTAGCACTCATTCCAGGACGAGGACTCTCCCGGAGGGAGAAGGGCTTTCTTCTGTCCAAGGTACAGGATACGGAAGGAAACAAATCGGAGGAGAAAGTTCCCAGTGGAAAAGGAAAGACATTGGGACTTCAAGAGTTCAGGTGTAGGGTTCAGGCTAGAGAAGGGAGATGGCTGAGCTCAGGATGGGTGCCCTTATGGATCACTGTGATAGGCCAGGGAGATGGAAGTTAAGAGGGTTCATATCTGTGTTCATATCTCTTGGATTCATCTTTTTTGCCCCCTCCTTTGAAGTAAAGGGCAAAACTATTCACCTGACAAGTCAATACAGAGAAAACATTTAACCCCCTGCCTAGGCTGTCACAACGCTTGCCACCATCCTGCTGGGTAGCTCATTTTACAATTGCACAACTTTACTGCTTGGAGTCTCTCCTGACTTCCGCTATGACTTAATGAAGATAACCTGCATCTTGAAGAAACATCTAGGACCCCTGTGAGGACGGCATGCATTGCCAGGTTTAATCCATGGTCAAAGTCAATGAGCAGACTTTCCAGTTCAAAACCCCAGTAGCATGGAAATTTTACCCATATAATCAAGAGGTGACCAAGGATTACGAATCTCCAGACCAAGTGCATTCTATGAATTCAATCACCCACTAGAATAAGGAGATATTCAATTGTCAGCAAGTCATCCCTGAGTTTTTTATTCCAAATTTCTCTTAACGGAGACGTTGACGTTCTAATCGTAAGGTAAATCCATCTCTCAATGCTTTCCCACAATGTATTCTATGTCATGTCTGCATACTCCATCAACAATAATAATTTTTCTAATTTGGGGTATATGACAAAGAACATGCATTCTAGCCACGTATAATTTTACTTTCAGTCCCTCACTTTGTAAACTCCGAAAACCATCTCTATGAGGGAAATCAATGTGTCACTGGACAAAGGAATAAACTTGGATACCAACACTGGGTGGCCTGTGGTCAACCGTTAATAGCAGGTGGCTCTCAGCCACTGCCTGGGTGATTCCCAAGGACTTCGTCCGTTTTTCTCCTCCCAGATGTCCTCCGGAGTATGGAAACTAAGCTTGACGTTAACAAAACATATGTTTTACCACAACGTAACTGACATTGCAAACACCGTCAAGGCGGCACGTTACACCAAGCCACACAAAAACGGTTTGGTAAAAGAGACTCCTAAAAGTGTTGTGAAAACGACACAGCGCCAGAAACGCTATGCGCAAATTTAATTCTTTAAGAATTAAAAGAATTCTTTTAAATCGCAGAAACAGCATCAAGTCAATTTCCTATCCTCTCTCCTCACATGAGTAATTAAGGTTGAGGTGACTTACTGCCGTCTGGATTTTTGCTATGAGATTATCTCTATTACAGAGCCACAGGTGGAGTTGTTGTTGTTTTTTTAAGGACTGTGGAATGATGTTTTTATCTTGGATCAGCAGAAATACAGACTGTCAGAGGACTAAATACTTGGGAATTGGGAAACATTGGAATTGAACCTCAGTTGGTGAGGCAGGGTTTGCAACAGAGACTAAACTCAGAAAGGACGTGGTCTCATCTCAGATAAACATAATCTCCAAACCCCAAACATGACCTAACAGAAACTCAGTAAAAACTGGGTGCTACACCCCAGATGAATTCACCAGAAATCGAGTATTTTAAAAAACAGAATAGGGCTTCCCTGGTAGCACAGTGGCTGAGAATCCGCCTGCCAGTACAGGGGACACGGGATCGAGCCCTGGCCAGGGAAGATCCCACATGCCGCGGAGCAACTAAGCCCATGTGCCACAATACTGAGCCTGCGCTCTAGAGCCCGCGAGCCACAACTACTGACCCAAGTGCCACAACTACTGAAGCCTGTGCGCCTGGAGCCCGTGCTCCACAACAAGAGAAGCCACGACAATGAGAAGTCCGCGCACCGCAACGAAGAGTAGTCCCCGCTCGCCGCAACTATAGAAAGCCCGTGTGCAGCAACGAAGACCCAACACAGCCAAAAACAAAAACAAACAAATAAATAAATAAATGTATTTTTAAAAAAACAACATAATACAAGCACTCAATTCTGCACATTCAATCCTGGTTTAGTATTTAACTTTGAGTTATACAAACCACACAATAAAAATACTACCAGAGGGCTTCCCTGGTGGCACAGTGGCTGGGAGTCCGCCTGCCGATGCAGGGGACACGGGTTCGTGCCCCGGTCCGGGAAGATCCCACATGCCGCGGAGCGGCTGGGCCCGTGAGCCATGGCCGCTGAGCCTGCGCGTCCAGAGCCTGTGCTCCGCAACGGGAGAGGCCACAACAGTGAGAGGCCCGTGTACCGCAAAAAAAAAAAATAATAATAATACTACCAGAATGCTACTTTAGTGATTAGTATCCTGGCTGATTTGAGAAGCAGGTGGGTCAGTAAATACACAGTAAAACAGAGCCATGGGATGATGGAAAGAGGGGCAAGGGAGATTCAACTGAATTTAATGGCATTCTGAAAGACTAGAAATTGAAACCACCACATAGGCTATATCCCACCCCAAATTACGGTACAGAACAGTTGAAATGCAAAAGGACTCTTAAAGCAACAGTAGAAATAATACATGGAATAGGAACAGGTGAAGAAAGAAGTGATCCCGCAGCATTCTATAGGTAATGCCTCTGAAATGTCACTGTTGCTGACCTCCGACCGTCAGCACATTCAAATTCATTCACTTCATTATGAGAGACTAGTAAAAAATTTCTGCCAACCAAGTTGTAGGAGACCAGAGGGACTGATGGGGAAAAAAAGGGAAGAGAAAATAAGCACAGAGGCACTAGCCTCAAGTTTTAAACTGACTAATGAGTACAAGAGATATTTTTAATCGCTTGTCATTTCATCTGTATTCTAGGGAGTGCTGAAGTTCAAATGTTTTACCGGATACCTGAACTGAGAACCAGGAAAGGCTTTTAATTTCACCCAACACCCACCTGGTGGAATTCATGCAAATTGAATTAAACTGTTCACAAACCCTTTCTGTCCTTCCACATCTGTCTAGAACATGCTCATTTTTTAAATAATTGGATCTCTAGGACATTCTTTAAAATAATCACATACTCTCTTGCCCATGCAACCTGATTAATAATGAATGAACATTCCTGAAAAGAATCACTTGGAAGCCTGGCAGATGTCTTTAGGGATATGAAGCCTTTAATGATAAAAATTAAGGAGAAATGGGAGCTAGGTCACACTGTCTGGTTATTTTAATTGAAACCCAGTCTTCCAAATTTACTTAACAGAATGCTTAAATACACCTTCTGGAGTTCATTTATACCAGCAGACAAGCAAAAAGACACAAATGGCGACGGAAAAAAGCAATCCTGATTTCTGGAGGAACGACTGCCCGATTCTGCCCTGTCTTAACAGTGAAGAAACCCCTTCAACAGTCTCAGAAACGCAATTTGTTCTACTGAAAGACGGATCAACAGGTTAAAAACAGGAAATAGAACATTCGTCCTTAAGAGTTCTTTTAGCATCTCTCCAGATTCTTACAAAAAGATTGCCTTGAATACCCACCAATGGACTGCACCCTAGTTCTTTTTGAAGAAACATCGCCGTAGGCAGAGGATGGGGACCCACGAAATGACAGACAGGCCACCGAGACCAGGTGGTGGGTGGCAGGCAGTGCTGGAGCGGTCCTGTGTGTCTGTGCAAGCGTCAACGGTGAAACACAACAGGAAAGTCGACGCGACAATTCCAGGAAGGCCAGCTCCGCGTCATCCAGCCCGCCAGGGCTGCTGAGTTGAAGAATCAAAACTCCCTCTTGCTTTCTAACTGCCTTTCCCTCGGACCCTGCCGTGGCTTCCCTGGGCCCTGGCACACTCAGTGCTCATCTGAACCAAATGAAAAGGCAGCTCGGGTCAGGTCAACACCCACTGCCTCGTCTCCCCCTGCCCGAAATCATGACTTGGCACCAGGACCTGTACCCTCACTGCTCACAGGGACCAGCAGTGGGTCAGTGTCCTACAGCTGAGCGCCGGATGCCAGCTTTCCACACTGCCAACGGGAGCCGTCCCACGCCAGCTCCCGGGGTCACCAACGGGCACTGGCTTCCCTTGCATTTTGATCCTTTCGGCCTCTTCCTGAGCACATGATCACATTATGCTCTGGACGCTGCTTTGTTTTTTTTTTTTAAATAATATACTTCTCATTTTGCATCTATCTTCTGAATTAAAATATACCATCTAGGAGAAGTTTTTTTAACGCTATGTCAGGACGCATGATCTCTTGCAGAGACACAATAAAGCAGTCATTGTTTCTCTGAGAAAGAGAGATCTAAATTGCAATCTATCATCCCGAGAAACAACTGAAAATATACATATGAAATATACATGTATGTCTATACACCCACAAGCAAGCTTTACATAGATATACTACATATATGTAGGTATTGCATACACATATATAGACATATATGTATATATGTACATATAATACAAGCATAAACACACACACAAACACACAAAGCAAATCTGTGATGGGTGTCCCAAATTTCAGTCTCCAGAATGGCAAAGAAAGAGTGAATCGAGAACGGAAAGTAATCTTTTAAAAACCGATTGTCTGAAGGAAGAAAGGGAAGTAGTCTTCCACAAAGCAAAAAAAAAAAAAACAAAAAAAAAACCTGCCCTGCTTATCACACTGCACAGGGCAAAAAATTGCAACTAAAGTAAATCATCAGAAAAGTGTAAAAAAACCAAAAAACCAAAACCATTTAAAAACCCACACTGCTTGCGAACCTGCACAATTCGATTTGTAAACAAGACATTTGGACTCCACCAAAAGTGTTTAAAGAACATTTTTTTTTTAACTTTAAAGAACATTCTTGATACAGGGCCAGCAGGAGGCAAGAACAGCTTCCCCGTGTCACCTGGTTCGCACGTTGTGACAGCTACTTTCATGCCACTGCAACCCCTCATGGTAAACCAAAGCACGTCTCTCATGTTTGGACATAAAAATGCAAACATACATTTTCTTGACTTGCGTCTCTACTAATCATAATTGCATTTGTCTTTTAACAATAGGAAAAGGGGTTACTCAATTTCACCTACACATGGCTGCCCTAAGAAGTCTTCACTCTCCATGGAAGGGACACACGTACATCATCCAATAGAACAAAAGAACTGTTCATCAAGAGATTTGAAAGCACCGCTTTTGTTAAAACAACATTAAAATTGTCAAGATTTCTCCAAGACATTTTGGCGTTGTTGTGGAAAAGTTAGCCTGAAACATCAGGAAACATTTACTCTGCCCCTCAAAAACCAAAGAAAGTGATAAACAACAACAAACTCTATCATCTTCTAGAGAGCATAATCTCTGACCACCTCAACAGGAAATTTCCCACTGTCAGGGGGTCTCCGACATTTCGTAGCTTTTAGAGTTTATGTTAAGAAAGAAAGCATCCGGTTTTAAAGACAAATGGAACCTATTTTACACTGAATTGAAAATGACGGATGTTTCCCAGGTCTATGCGGTACGGGTGTCAGGCAAGAATCTGGTTCTGAAGGCCGTGAGAGCAGACTTGAAAGAGCAGGGAGTGGGAATGTGTCCCATCTAGTCTCCTGACAAAAATCTAAATCGAACCTTCTGGAAGAGCAGGCCCAACAGCATGGTGGTGGCAGAAATGGAGGCCACTGAGTCCTGTGAAACCAACCACAGAGGAAAAGTGCTCCAACACTGCCTTCCCTGAATGCTTTTCCAAGTGTATATTCATAGTTGAGTAGGCACTTCCACATACATTAACAGAACTATTTCTATGTCTATATAAAATCCTATGTATGTCTACAGTGTTATTAGTTCTTGGAGCCACATATAAACATGCATGTGGATACATCTGTACACACCCACACACATACATGTACAAAAGCACCTTTGCAAAATTCCTTGGAACTTGCTAGTATTCCCTCTTCACAAACCTCTGGGTTATAGCATCCCTCCTGCATGAGAAAAACTTTCCTTCCTCTGTGCAAAAACAGAAACCTGTAAATAATTTATATATGAAAAACCAAACCAAACAAACAAATGACCAGAAAGAATCTGCCACTCATATTTGAAAAGGGTGACCTGGAAACCAGCAAAACCACACAAGAGGTCTAGTCTCTGGAGGACAAGACCAGCGGAGCTGGATTTTGACAGCAAGAAAATCCCACCTGGAAAACTGCTTGCCTCTTGGGGAAATGCTTTCTTACTTCATTCCTCCAACACCCCTCTGGAAGGCAGAGAAAATGCACGTTCTCCCCTTCCCACTTCTTATCACCATACACAACTGTGCACTCAGGTAATGACAGTGTTACACAGGAACTAACTACTTATTGTAAGAAGAAGTAGTTCTTGGGAAGAACTGCAAGATTGGGAAATTCTCTCAAATATGAAAATAGCTCCTTTTCTCAAAGGAAATCGCTTTTCCTCTCCGTTTTTAAAGCTAGCCACACACAAAACCCTAGTGCTCACAAGACCCTGAAGCTACTTTGCCACGTTAAAAAATAAAGTAACCCTGCTTCACAACTCCTGGTTAACCTTTATGAAGAACACGTTTTAAACATTTCCCGTGATCACTCAAGCCCTACAGTCAGGGGATGCAGTCTTTTTTTTTTTTTTTTTTTAAGGCAACAGAAAGAGGAGGGACTCTTTTGTTCCGAGTTGTTATTGTAAAGCACCACACAAGGGATGGGGAACATGGGAACAGGGCAATGAGAAGGACAAGAGTGCTGACAAACGAAAACAGGATATTAAGAACAGTGTCGGAACTGGGTGTCCCGACAGAACAAAGGCAGGAGGCTTCTTGGGAGAAATTTGACCAAAAATACCTTGAACTGATTTCAATGCTAATGGATGAACTCGTTTTCCTGGCAGCAAGAGATCTTTCTGGGGCAGTAATAAAATCAGTTTATCATTCACACACACACACACACACACACACACACACACACACAGTATCATAAAATTAAAACTGCTTTCAAATCACACTAAATCACCCACTTTTCAACTTGTGATCCACTTCTTGAAAATTCTAGATCTATGTTCCGCCCCATCTAAAATCAAATCCTCTTTTTTGTTCGGTAGCTGAGCTAACTTAGCATGTATTCCTAAGGAAATCAAATTTTTTGATTAGCATACTCTAACTTACATTTTAAACATGACCTTTAAGTAGAGCTTTCCAGAACTCCCAGAGAAGCTAAGGAATGGGTTCTACTTTGAGAAACAATCGCTGCGACTGACTTGCTAACATTCTAACATTAACATAACAGCCAGGTTTTGTCAAGTCATGCTTTTATCATCTCATACTTTTCTTCTGACGCAGGTTCTGCTAAAGCTGCTAGTAGGACGATGGACTTAAGATCATCGGAGTTTATCTAGTTTATTGGACTTATCACACAATAAGAATTATTATTATTTGCAGTCTCTAAGCTAAAGGCGTTTAGAACAGTAAACAATATACCCTATCTTGCACTGCACCTAAAATTGCAAGCTTTTCCCCTCTTCTCTAAGTTCTACTATTCTCTTTTCCTTTCCCCATCCTTTCCTTCTATTGTGAGATGAACCGAGAGGCTTTCGTCTTTCAGATCACACATTTCATCCGCCTTTCTCTTTGACGTGTTGTCAGAAAACTCAGGGTTAAGCCCTGAGCTCAGCTGGCCCCACCTGTCCTCGGTCTAGTTTTGGGGTGAGGCCATCGGTGCGGTGTCGTGCAAAGAAACGTGTACCTCAAAACCAGATAAGCCTGAGTTCAAACCCTGGCTCTGCCATTTCCTAGCAAAGGCGGGCAGGGGCCAGCTATGCAACGTATCTTACACTCACAGATCCGCTTCCTATTTTCTACAGCTTCCTTATCTGTAAACTGTGACAATGAGAGCCATCTTGAAGGGTCCTTTGAGGATTAAGTTGTGAAGCAAAGTCTTAAAATTTCCTTGCAAAACTGTAGCTCTCACATCCTTCTTCCCCTCTTGTCCTGAATCACCTCTTCCCACTCTTCTTTCAATAAATTCATTATCTGTAACTTTTTTAATTGGAAATCTCTTCAAACCACGTTCGGAAGCAGGAAGGCTACAAATCCATTTATTCATTCAATAACGTTCATTGAGTGTCTTATGTGAAGGAACAGTATAAGTAATAATTCCTATTATTACTAATTCCTATAGTAATAATTCCTATTATAATTCCTTTATAATTCCTATAGTAATTAATTAATACTATAATTATAATACTATAATTCCTATAGTAATTAATTAATATAATTCCTTTATAATTCCTATAGTAATAATTCCTATTATTATAATTCCTATTATTCCTAATTAATGTTAATTACTCTTTAATAATGGTCTTCACAAAGGCAACCTCATCGATTTCCTAGACTTGGATATACCTCTTTTCATTACCACTGGATCGCCTATCATGATCTTGAGGCTTCAGTTCTCTGCTCCCCAGTGAAGGTCTCCCTTTCCCATATGCATCCTTTGCCAGAATTTTTGATTTTGCAGGAACTGAGGGACCCTGGCATGGGGTGGGGCATGTGAGACCATCAAGAACAGTGAAGGGTTTCAGGCTTCTACTTGCAAGCTGATCAAACAGTTAGCCTCCTGGTTTCAGGGGTGCCGGCAGGAGACGCGGGACCGCTGCATCAGAGACAAAGAACGTTTCGAGTCAGGGCACAGCAAACAGCGTGTGTTTCCTGTTCATGTCGGTTCCCCTTGTCCCCAGGTCCCACGGAGCAAATGTCCCGGGTGCATGCCGCACACACAGGGGTTTGCATCACAGCTGAGCAACCCCAACCTTAGGAAGCCTGAATCTTTGATGATGGACCGCAAGCAAACAAGCCCAACATCTGCCCTGGAGAGAGTCATGATCTTTGTTATAACGGACAACAAACCTGCTTTCTACCCTGGAGGGAGATGCTCTGTCTCTGTCTTCCAAGGCTGTTCGCTGTACAAACATCCTTGAAAAGATAGTCTGGAACAAAGGCAGTCAGTAGCTCAGCTGACCAGGGGTACAGAAACGTGAGAGGTCCATAGAGAATCATTCCCCAAGACACAGCTCCCGTCCCCCTCCTGGAGAGCTGGCCAATACTGGTCCCTAGAGTTCAGATCACCACTGGGCTTTCTGGCATTGGTGGCAGAGGCAGCTAACCTGACATGAATGACCTCTGCACCATGGAAGACCACAGGCAAGAGGGGCTCATAAGAAAGTGTTCCAGGGAATTCCCTGGCGGTCCAGTGGTTAGGGCTCGGCGCTCTTACTGCCGAGGGCCCGGGTTCAATCCCTGGTTGGGGAACTAAGATCCTCTAAGGTCAGCTGACGATGCACGAGGAAAACTGGCAGAGAGCAGGTACGCCCCACCCAGAGGTTTTGCCCAAATACAGAGCCCTTAATAACTTCCCTATTCGTCCCAAATCAGCCTGTATCTGGTCTGGAACTTCAACTCTTCGCTACTCTTAACCTAAACTCATTTTAAGAGTTTGGAAGAATAAGCCAGTTTTGTTACTTTTATGACATTAGAAATCCTATATGTACATTACTTTGGCTTTCTTTAAGCATTAAAAAATTCTTTTAGAATTACTTTTGGAGTATAACCAGAGAGAAAGTCACCTCGCTGATTATTTCTTCATTCAACGGGTATTTCTGAGGTTCTGCTGTGTGCCGGGCACTGATGGAGGCCTCAGGAACGCACTGGTGAATATGACAGCAAAGGTCTGCCCTGAGAGAGCTTACATTTTAATGAGAGAAACAGAAAATGGGCGAGAAAAGATGATAATTTCAAAGAACCATACATAAAATGAAAGAAACGAAAAGGATGACTTGAGAGAAGGCAGAGGGGTGAGTGCAGGTCTGCTTGAGCTCGGAAGATATTTCTACTCTGACCTGTGTAGGCTTTGATGATACTTTGGCTTTTCCCCCTGCCCATAAACAAGCAAAGAACATCTTCATTTCAGGATAAAACTTTCCGGCATTTGAGCAGAAACTTGTGATTTAATTTCCCAAGTTGTTAAATATTTACTTTCAGATTTCCTTAAGGAATGATTTCTTTTTCAAGGACATTAAAATCCAACTTTGACTATTTCTAACATGAAAACACAAAGTGATGAATTATTGGAAATCAGTGACCTCTCTGTTTACTTGATCAATGCAGTTGGAGAGAGAAAAGCCACAATCACACAGTGGACCCAAAAAAATAGGAATTATGTATGGTAGTTAGAATTCCCTGAGTGTTCGGTGGCAGGAAGTTAAACCAAAGTTGAAAGGAACCATGGACATGCAGTTAAGGTTACAGGGAAGGATGTGAAGGAAATTAATTGAGGCACTTCAAGAGTCATTGCTTTTCTCTGGACTTACCTGTTTTTGTCTCTCTAGGAGAAGAAATTTCAGAAAGGAAAGGGAAAGAACTAGTGAGGAAACAGCGCAGGGGAAATGAAGAGCCAGGGCTTCATGACTAGAGGATCAAAGATGAGTTAATACTAGAAGGTCCCAATGCCTAAGAGCCCTGTTGGGGTCTTACTGACAATAACGGCATTAACGAAAGGTATCTCAACAGAAAGAAATTCACTGAATAGACAGAGCTGGAATAGATGGCAGATCATAATCGTTAGATCCCATCTCTTCAAGAAGAGGCTAGAAGGCTAGAGACACCACAGAGGGAACGGTCATGCGAGAATAAAGAGTTGCTACTGCAGCTACAGCAGAGGCCAAGGCGAGGGTCTGGGGAAGTCTGAGTGGGGGCTGTCAACCACTCCACACGGAAACACACAAGAAGGTTTAGGAGAGGATGGAGTGGCGAGTTACAAAGCAAACAATTCTCAGAGTGACGTATCCCCAAGCCAAAGGCTTTCTGGCCTAAAAGCCAAGATTTAAACTGTTTCTTTGAAGTCTTGATAATTCTGCAAAAAGAAATATGTAAAACATATACATATTTGTGATCCATATGAAAACAAATCCCATAAATGCTATAAGCCTTCTTCTAATGACTTTAAAAAAAATTCTCTCAAGGCAGGCTAAACTCTGAGATTCTTCTTGCATTACCAAATTATGTTTCCTTGTTATATTTTTGAGAGGTATTATAAATGTAATTTTTAAAACAGGAAATCACAATATTACCTTGGAATTAATGTCAAGTGGTATGATCTTAGGGTCTTGTTTGTTTGTGGTATAGGATTATGTGAATCTTAAAGAAAAAAAGGTTCATTGTAAGCTAATAAGTGTGCATTTCACCTTGTACATTTCATCCTTTCATTGGATCAAATTCTGTAAGAAGCTGGCTTTTTGGATATAAGAAAAGGCGACATTCAAAGGACTCAGTACTTGAGATGCAATCTAGGGCTTAAAAATTCACTTACAAAAAAAATGTCTAGCTTTGACAACAGTGACCTTTCCAGGTAGCTAAGCTATCTTCAAGTGGAAATATATTTATTTTGATAATAAATCAAAAACAAGTTTTAATGTCTGATTTATCATCTTTACGGTAAGGATTGCTGGGTTATCCCTTGTTACATAGTTTCTTTAGCTTGTTCTTATTTAAATCAACATCCACTAGATTCAGGGCTTGGCTCCAAACAATTCTGCCCGTTGTCTACATCTGTTCTTTCCATTACAAATTCCTCCAAGTGACTCTCCCTCATAAATGGATGCAAATATTCCGTTTCACAACTCTATTCATGTTCTTCTTTAGAATACAGATTGGGAAATCGCTCACTCCTAGGGTGCTGGGCAAAAGGTGTAAGACAAGGGTAGTGTGACTTCCCAGAAGGGAGCTTTGTTGTGTCTGAGCCACGGCCAGGCAACCTCCGCCCACCATCAACGGCCAAAACATCACGGTCCAAAGAGGGGTGCTCTGCTCCCCGTGCCCGCCCCAGCCTATCAGCATCTAGAAGCAATTCTTTGCATGGGTGCTTCTTCATCAATATCCTGACTGGCGGCTCCGAGGATTAAACTCAGGTCCTTTATGCACATCAGCCCCCTGGAGTGTTGAACTCCAAAACCTCTATTTTCTCCCCCGAGTCTACCCTGTGTCTCACAAAACCCTACTTAGCCACTGTGTTACACAGCTTTTCTCATTCTGGGTTAGTAAAAGAAAACAAAACAAAACACCAGACCCTACAACAATTTGATGGAGATGGTAATGATGGAGCGTTTGGGGCGGAGTGGGCAGATTCCAAGTTCTTTCAGAGCTGAGGCTTGGGAACCCACTTCCCTTCTTTATCATTAAGACTTCGCATTCTCACCAGCGGAATCTTGTTGACAATGCCACAAACGATCAACTGGCTGAACGAAAACTGTGTGTTTTGTATGTGTATACGTATGCCCATTAAAAAAAAAAAGACCTCAAAACTAGTGAATGAAAATCAAGACCAGCGTCTTCTTAATCAAGCAGAATTTCCTGCTTAGTAACTGCATTTAAAATAAAAAAAAAAAAAAAAAAAAGACCATCTGGCCTCTCCGCTACTTGAGGGTTTTCGCTTTTCACTTCCTGGTTATCTTTAGCAGAACATTATAATTTCACTTATAAATTCTTTTTACCACGATGCCATTTCCTTCGTGCACTACTTTAAGAAACAGAGAAGGAAACATTGTTCTATCTCTAGGAAAACACTCCTCAGCTCTAAATGGCAGGTTTGAACAGGGAAAAGTATACTTGAGAGAGAAAGATGCAAGTCAAATCACAGTGAAAGCATCATCTACTCATACTTCTTTAAACATAAATGGCACTGGCAGGGAGCTCTATTGCTCTATAGATGTACAGATATGTATCAATGTAGATCGATATATAGTAATATTTAAAGTCCAAAACCAAAAAGCCACCACTGCCCTGCTCATTTGAGGCGTTCATTGACCTTAAGCACTCTTCAAGAAATAAGTCAGAAAGTGGAAGATGCAAACTATTATATATACAATGGATAAACAACAAGGTCCTACTGTACAGCACTGGGAACTATAATCAGTATTCTGTGAAAAACCATAGTGGAAAAGAATATGAAAAAGAATGTATAGATACACGTATAACAATTGCTGTACAGCAGAAATTAACAGAACATTGTAAATCAACTGTACTTCAATAAAATAAATTAAAAGAAAATGGAATTCACTTCTGCGTGGGAACTAAGAGTACAATAAAAGTACAGGCAAACTTCAATTAATTGAAATTCTCTGGAAATAGAAGAGTTCTGGTTAATTTAATTTTCTGGTTAACTGAACTCCAAATAGAAACCTTATTTTAAAATAAATCCCTGTTGAAGCATTCCTAAAATGCTTGAGTCCACTTTAGTTGCATAACTACCAACCATATAGTAGATCTAATTGAAAGATTCTTAGGTAATTCCAAATTTTATTGTTCCGTAAGATCATCATTATAAAAAGACCATTTTTTCCCTTTAATCATAAAGAGAGAAGATTTAAGAGACCGAGTTGAATGTATATTTGTATCCATGACAATCGATTTTCACATTAATCCAAAATATCACCTTTTTTTCCTTGGATCTCTTGGAAAAGTATAACATAGAAAACTGTGCTTAATAGATTGAATTATTTTGGCAAAATTCAGGTAAGTTGGGGTTTTTGCATGTTTTCATGCTAAAGGAAACTGACAAAAACTCCTTCTCTACCTGATGTCCGATAAGTATGAAAAATAATTTTTTTAATTAAAAAAAATTTATTGGAATATAGTTGATTTACAATGTTGTGTTAAAGTGTACAGCAAAGTGAATCAGTTATACATATACACATATCCACTCTTCTTTAAAAGAATAATTTTACGGACCTCCCTGGTGGTCCAGTGGTTAAGACTCCACACTCCCAATGCAGGGGGCCCAGGTTTGATCCCTGGTCAGGGAACTAGATCCCACATGCCACAACTAAAGATCCCGCATGCTGCAACTAAAAGATCCTGCAGGCCGCAACTAAGACCCAGAGTGGCCAAAGAGATAAATATTTTTTAAAATAATTTTAATATAGTACTTGCAATCAATTTTATTAACACAAATTAAAGACCATGTAACTTCCTTTGATGTACATATTTAACCTCACTGAGCAAGCTCTAGGATTTAGGTTTCATAATGGAACATAATGGCGGCTCAAAACTGGTCCCAAATGGCCTTCCACAGTGTGGTCACCACCAGCTCGGGCCTCACGTGGGCTCCACGGCCCAATTTCCCTCAGAACTTTACACCGTGCCACCTCAAGCTACAAATAATGACACCATATTGAAGCAAATCACTGCCCAACAGAAAGAGACCGCTACTCTTACATCAAGCTTGCTGCCCTTTGGTGAAGATTACCGTAAAAGGAATTCCTGCATTGGGTAGATTGGAAAATGCCAGCTAAGATCATTTCCAATTCCAAATACCTTCCACTGTGTGTGGGAAGATAAGACTGGGGCTCCCGTCCCTTCCCCACTTCCTCCCTCCCCCTCCCCTCTCCTTCTCTCTCCCCCACCTCACACCACGTTTTTTGGGGGGGGAAGGGAGAGGTGCTACCATGCACTCATCCTCAAAGCAGCGCTAGGCAAAATCTCAAGTATACTGACATCCTATTACTTGTCAGGAACTCTGTTAGCTACTGGGCACACAGAGGAATTTTTATTTTTTTTTGCGGTACGCGGGCCTCTCACTGTTGTGGCCTCTCCCGTTGCGGAGCACAGGCTCCGGACGCGCAGGCTCAGCGGCCATGGCTCACGGGCCCAGCCGCTCCGCGGCACGTGGGATCTTCCCGGCCCAGGGCACGAACCCGCGTCCCCTGCATCGGCAGGCGGACTCTCAACCACTGCGCCACCAGGGAAGCCCAGAAGGGTTTTTATAAAGATTTCCATAAAGGACTGAATGAAGCTGAAGGGATCAGCCATATCTCACTTATGGACCTACAAATCATCTCCTTATAGCTATTGATGGAACAATGATGCCAAAATTTAGTGGCAGAATTTTGAAAATGGTACAGTCGTTATACCCTAAAAATAGAAATTTATTGTAAGGCACAAATATACCCATTTATGTATTAATTTTACCAACTAATATATCTTTGGCACAAATATATTGATTATATACTGAGGATACGTGTATTGAGTATATATATTTTATCAATAGATCTTAATCTAAAACTCAGTGGAGACCTTGCCATGATCAATGGAGTTTTCTCCTTGCTCATTTTGCCTTCTATGTATACTGTCTTCTCTCAGTATCTTTTCACAAAGTCTCGCCTTGAAGAAGGGTAACAATGCCCCAAACATAGGCATTTTTTTTTTTTTCCTAAAGGCCCCTCAAGGGATACAATAGACCTAAAACCTTGGAGACTTCTGCAGAGACTTTCTAAACTGGGAGACTCAAAAGCAGTGTTAAGGGACCCGAGGGCAATTCGGCGCCAACATCTGTCACCATAGAGATTTCCAGGTTGACTGGGTTGATATGACGTCCAAGGGTCTGGGCACATAGCCCCATCGCATTGAGAACCGCCAAACACTCTTCCAGCTCATTTTTAGAAGCAGCGTCAGGAAGTCCTGTAGACTGTTACCAACTAACTCGATGCGAAGTTGCTCTTTCATTAAATACTTAAATGGCTTCCTTAGAAAGGGGCAAAAAGGTCTTATGCTGCATTACTTAGTTAACTATTATACCCTAATAGACAGGGTCCTTGTATTGATTCTTCACTGCACGAAACAAAGAATGTCTGTAAAAGGAATTAACTTAATGGAAATAATATTTATTTGGGGGAGCTGGAGACTTCCAGACAATAATAAAGAATGCATTAATATACCTAACACCCAAATGGTTGACCGGTAATGCAATTTCTGTAAGGTTTCCTTTGAGTTTCCTCTTTTCAACCATTCCTTCATATACCCATTGCTGACATTTTTTTTTTTAAATACCAGCAATTTGTGGAATACTTTATATAAATTGTCTCTAATCCCTACCCGATCCCTAAATAGTCGGTATCATTTCCCCCATTCTGCAGATGGTGAAACTGAGGCTCGGAAGTTTCTGATGTACAAATGTAAAGAAAATCTGGATGCTGTAAATTCGGGTAGGGCTTCAACCACTTCTGAACTTTAATAAAAGACGACTAACACTTAAGCATTGGTCGTGCGTCTTCACCAGGAGCCAGTCAGGAATTTCACAAGCTAAGCACTCCCCAGTCTCCCTTAGAAGGACTGACATCTGGATCATATTGGCAAGTCGGTGCTTTAAACATGAGAGAAAATTAGGACAAAAACCTAACACTGAATTACTTCCACGAGTTCGCACACCAGTATCTCCCCAAGTACTTTCTTTTTTAATATATAACCAGCTTGCCATCCATCCTTCCTACACAGTGAACAATGGCTGTGACCTCCCAGTTAGCAAGTTCACAGGAGAAATATATCAGTTATAATTAATGTTTACTGGAATAAATGTAAACATTTAAAAACACACAACTGTTCTAAGCACATGTGATTTCCATTTTATTTTATGAAACACTAAAAATCCACTTGTCCATCCCATTAATTATAACCTGCTCTCAGCCCTGACCTGTACGTAATTCCCTCTGACGTAAATTGGAACAAGGTGCTCAGAATGGAAGCAGTCTATACCCCAACCGGGCTACAAAATGTCAAGTTCCCAAACCTCTCAAAAGTGGAACCTGACGTTTTTCTAAGATTAGAGGCAGTTGATGCATTTAAAAAGAGGGCTTAAAAACTCACCACAGTTAAATCCTACAGTAAGTCCTGAAATATCCAAAATAAACAGGACTAAGGGGGCTCTGGGGACACCAAAACCTCACTGAGAAGCAACATTTGGTAGATTGATCTTCCCAGCCATTTTTCTACACATCTTATCCGCAAAAATGGGATCAGACTTCACATTTGATTTTGCAAGTTGGTACATTAAATATAAAATATGGGGTGATTTTTCATGTTCAGAGACCCTTCTGATTCCTCAACACTAATCTTAAGTACCTTTTAGTACAACTGAAGTATTACTGCCACTTGCCAAACCAAACAGACCATGTAAACTGAAGATTTAACAATATTAAAATGTGAGCGATTTCTTTCTTCCCATTATAACATGCATTGTAAGCGAGGGAGATATTGCCCCTGAGGAAAGAAAATTCGTTCTTGGTGGCAAAAAATCTTCCTCTTGTGATGGACAAAGCACAGATATATGATATAGTTGTACTATTAAAATTTCATGGAGGGGGCAATTAGGACAAAAATGTTTTAAAAGGCTCGAAGGGGGATCAGTAACGAAAAGAGGTTGGGAAAAGCTGTATTACAGCATCAGACTTGTAAATAGGGGCCTTCACATTGCTGGAATTCAAAAGACGAATTTTTCCATTTTAAGTGTCTCACCGTTGAATGAATTCCAGCCCATTTCCGAGTTGGAAAAACCGAGGTTCCAAGAAGCAGATCTTTACAGAGTTGACTTTCTGTGATGTGCCTACGGTCAGCTCATGTTACATCTGCCATGTTCTGACTAAAGACTCAGTGGGGTCTGGAGTAGGAGGCACATGTTGGATGAAAAGATGCCTTGAAGACAGATGAACAGATCATCTCTGAAACGCCTAGGAGGCGGGGTGGGGGGTGGGGGGTGGAGTCTGCATTTCAACACTTATGAGCTCTTGCTCTGTGCTGCCCTCTTGTGCTGTCTGGGCCTCCAACACGTCTTTTCCCAGCAACCTTAAGACGCCCCAAATTGATGGACCATCTGTCCTCCAGTGTTGCACGGCACCCGCACCCAGAAGGAGGTCACAGAGAGAACGCCCAAAGACACAGATTTCCTTGCAGGAAGAAGCAAGTGTGTCGGGGAGGAAGGAAAAGCCATAGCGTTTCCAAGCTGAAAATCTTCATCACTTTCTGTGGGTGACAGAACGCCGAAAACAGTGGCATTCTGCCTTAATCCCCAGAACCTATGAACATGAGATATCACTGCCCTGATTGTGTTGTGTTATACAGCACACTTGACGTTAGGGGAAGATGATTCAGATGGGCCTGACCTGACCACACGGGCCCTTAAAAGCTGAAAGCTTTTTCCACTTGACGGCAGAAGAATGTAGAGATGCTACATGTGCGAAAGACTCAGTGTGCCGTTGCTGCTTTGCGAATGGATGGCCACGTGAGAAGGAATGTAGGTGGCCCCTAGGAAGAAAGAGTGGACCCCAGTTGACAGCTGTCAAGCAAATGGAGAGTTCATTTCTCCAACTGCAAGAAAATGAATTTTGCCAACAACTGGAGCGAGCTCGGCAGGAGAGTCTCCCCCAGGGCCTCCAGATCAGAGCCTAGCATGGCCACCAGCTTGATTTCAGCTTCATGAGACCCTGAGCAGAGAGCACAGCGGGCCACCCGGACTTGTGACCAACAGAACCATGAGCTAACAAATGGGTGTGGTAATTTGTTACGCAGCCATTGCAAGCTAATACACCTTCCCTTCGTCTACTCTACAATCATACCAATGGGTGGCATCCTGGCAATATGTCTCCTAGGTCACAGACCCCGGTCAGTGACATCAGTTCAAATAAAGTTTCCAATCTTGGGACTCTCACTGACCGTCTCAACCCTTTGAGAATCTACAGTCAATCCTGCCTAAGGGATCAACTGTCCCTTAGGCAAGGGACAGTTGATCCCTGCCCTGATCAACTGTCCCTTAGGAAGGTTTTCATCACCTTCCACTTAATGATCAAGTATCAAGTTCTCGGTGCTCACCCGCCTTCCCACCCTCCACCACCTGGTTTACTGAGTGATTAGCATCTTCTCCAGCTCATACATCCATCCGATGTACTGCACTTGAATTGTCTTTTAACTGCTTAGAACTTCTTTCCTACACCTAGAATGTTTCATCTACTTCACTAAGTCCCCAATGACTTCATTTTCCTATAACGGGTTGCTCAAAGGATTAAGTCAGAACACTCTTCCACGCCTTCACCTTCCGTAGGAAAACCAGAAGCAGTGATTGTTAAGTCGTATGCCAAGGTACAAAGAGTAAGAAGGGGATTAGGCAACAGACGTGGCTGAACTTGAAGTTTTCTCAGTACAGTCACCCCTCAGTATCCAAGGGGGGTTGGTTCCAGGACCCTGGAGCAAAATCCACAAATGCTCAAGTTCCTTATATAAAATGGCCCACTGTTTGCATATAACTTACTGCACAACCTCCGTATACTTTCAGTCATCTCTAGATTACATATGATACCGAATACAACGCAAATGCTATGTAAATAGTGGCAAATACAATGTAAATGCTACATAAATAGTTGCCTGCGAGGCAAATTCAAGTTTTGCTTTTTGGAACCTTCCGGAATTTTCTTTCTTCAGAATATTTTCAATCTGCAGTTGGCTGAACCCACAGATGATGGACGAGCGGATGCCGACAGTATTTCATCACCTCTTGTACCTGCTGCATGTTTTAAATCTTTCTAGGCCTCATTTTCCTCGTTTGTAAAGGAGGAATAGTGATATTTAACTCATAAAGCTGCAAGGAGGAAGAAAACAGTGACGGCCCATATAACAGAAACTGGATTATGCAAAAAGTTAAATATCACCGTGAAATCAACTTGGGTAATAGTTTGCATAAAATACTTACAATTTTTCAGAAGGTAGCTTTGTAAGTGATCTCTTTATCTCTTCTATTGTCACAAGAATAAAGTCAGTTAACCTTCTTTAAGGCAGACTTTAGCCTTGACAATAGACTGCGGTATGATGTGGAAATCGTTACATGTGACCTTAGGATGCCGTATTCATTACTCTGACCAATAACAACAAAAGAGTTTTAGGATCAGGAAGAAAGTTCTGCAGTTGTTATATCTGTTAGGATATTTCTGTCGGTTGTCCTGTGAAGTTCAGTAAACCACAAGCCCCCTGAGGACGGTGCCCGTGTTCAATTCAGCTTGCACTACAAGGTCTGCTGAGAACTATGGCCTCAGCAGGCACATGACTTAATTATGCGCCAAAAGAAATCAGTTAAAAGAGTGAAATTTGGGCTTCCCTGGTGGCGCAGTGGCTGAGAGCCCGCCTGCCGATGCAGGGGACACGGGTTCGTGCCCCGGTCCGGGAGGATCCCACATGGCGCGGAGCGGCTGGGCCCGTGAGCCATGGCCGCTGAGCCTGCGCGTCCGGAGCCTGTGCCCCGCAGCGGGAGAGGCCACAACAGTGAGAGGCCCGTGTACCGCAAAAAAAAAAAAAAAAAAGAGTAAAATTTAAGCAGAAAACTGTGGTGAGCTCAAAAATTGATTTTTTTCCTGAATTTTCTTATTTACGATCCTAGTCAATATGGGTTTCACTTTCCTTCAAATTAACAGATCTCAATAATTCTATGACAGAAGCAAGGAGGGTCATTTGGGGGCGGGGGGTGCAGGAAGTGGGCCAGACCTCCCCCAAGTCTCCATGGTCTTCAGCTTCTGACTTGTGCTCATATCGGAAAATAAACTCAAAAACTGTGACATAAGACGGCTGGCATATTTCAAACTGTTTTCCTCCTTTTGCATATCCAGCTCATCACCCAGGAAGTGCTTCCAGTGTATTTCTAATGGCCGCATCCTGTAGGAGCCATCTAATACCAACTGCTCCTTTGCGGATTGGAACATTGGGGACTCTTACGTCCAGATTTAAGGACACTTGCAGAAGAGCTATTCTTTCTGTAAATCACTTGTCATGAAAATAACAATGGATGCGCTCATTAGTCAAATTAAAGATCATCCTTATCAAATGCAGATAAAGTATAAAGAAGCGTTGTTGACAGTTTCTTTTTAAAAATGTGAACTTAATGAATAACTTTGAATTCAGCAGCCAGGGGCAATGAAAAACTCCCAGGACTTTAAATTCACAGCCTTGGCAGACTTCTCGATGGCCTATGTTCAAGATATCCATAGCTTCCCTGACTTAAAAATCTCAAAACCACACAAGGTAGCATTATTATAGTCTAAACACACTTTAGAAAAGATATACTATTTGCTGATTTTTCCTTATTTGCTAACAAGGCAGTGAAGTCTCTCAATAGCTCGGCCTTCAAACAGGTGGCATTATTTGATGCTTTAACGTGTACACTGGCTTAAGGAATGTAACATGCTTCACAACTAAGCACTGATCAATCCTAGTACCTTTCTAAGCCATGGCCCTGGAGTCTGCCAACTTCGGCCGAGGCCAAGTCTAGCCGTCTGCTTGTTTTCTGTGGCCTACAAGCTACAAGTGGTCTTTACGTTCTTAGGTGGTTAAAAAAAAGAAATCAAAAGAATAATATTTTGTGACCCAGGAAAATGATATGAAATTCCAATTTCAGAGTCGACAGAAAGCTTTTTTGGAGCATTATCACCTCCAATTGCTTACCGATTGTTTACGGCTGAGCTGAGTAGTTCTGACAGAGACTGCATGGCCCTCAAAGCCCACAATATTTACTATCTGGCCTTTACAAATAAGTTTGCTGAACGCTGGCCTAGATTTATGTGGTACGAGAATGGTGCAAACAGCTCAAAACTTTGCCCCCCTAGGAGTTCGCGTCTGTCCATAGATCCTGGAAGTCTCATGACCTAGCTCTGAGCACTACCGCCCTTGTTACCCTTAAACACACACACACACACACACACACACACACACACACACACTTTTTCTTAATTTGGGGGGAATAAGGAAGAAAGTAACCAATAGCAGGGTGGTCAACCTCCAGTCTCTATGGCTGTGGGAATATTCTGCTTATACCCTTTAGAGAGACAGAATAGGAGTATTTTAAAATCCGGGAGAAAATCTACCAAACACTTAGCAAGTGGTTCTTGACCTTTTAACCACTACTACCCCCCTTCCCTTGTTTAAGGGGGGGAGGGGTAGTGGTAATCTTTGTTAAAAACAGCTTCACTGAAATATAATTCACATATCACAAACTCAACCACTTAACGTGTACAATTCAGTGGGTTTTAGTGTCTTCACAGAGATATGCAACCATCACCGCTAATTCCAGAACACCGGCATCACCCCAAAAAGAAACGCCCCACCCAGTAGCAGTCACGCCCCATTCTCCCCTCCTCCCAGCCGCTGACAACCACTAACCTACTTTCTGTTTCTATAAAATGTGCTTATTCTGCACATCTCATATAAATACATCATTCAATATGTGGCCCTTTATGGCTGGCTTCTCTCACTTAGCATAATACATTTAAAAACCTCTTCACTTTTAACTTCACAAATCCCCCGGTTTAGAAGTATCTGATGAAAATCATCACTTTTAAGTAATGACTATCCAACTTCCTTTGAGTTTTTTGAAATGAGGAAAGTAGCCCACAAACTTTTCTCACAGGCCAAAGGGACACCCATGAGTCTCAGCAGCGCCACTCAGGGCATCAGTCGGCCCCCATACGCTCATCCTACCATTTACCCAATAAATATTTGTTGAGCATCTGGTATATGTCGAGTACTGCGCTAGACGGGGAACAAAGACATGCCCCCGAGCTTCAGATCTATGTCTTCACAGCCTTACTTTTCATTAGATACTGGCTGGATCTGTCAACCCTTACATAGCGCATTGCCAACACACTGTGTGTATTTTCCAGAGTTTTCATCTTTTATATAAAAATGATGTAATTTCTTAAGGTGCTCAAAATAAAACTTGGCCTTCAACTTGCCAAAGAGCTGAAGAAAGCTCCCGATACCTCACACGCTCTTCTTTTCAGCCCCCTATTTTCTTCTCCTCCATCTTAGGACTCCTTTATTTGATTAATATTTTCACTCCTGTAATACCCATCAACACGATATTGCAAATGTCCGTGGAGGATCAGACAAGCAAAGGAATAAAATTCAAACCTTGCCCATTACTGATTTTTTTCTTAGTATCTAAATGCCGGCCATCATGTTATTGCTCGCTCACTAGTAAAGACTCAGAATTTCCATTCCAGAAGTAAGCTAGGCCAAGTCCCTACAATCCAGACAGCGAGAAGTGAAAATACTGGTCTTAAGGTCACTGGGTACTGGAAGCCAAATGGTACCTCTTTCCTCCAATCAGGTGAGTCTTTCCCACGGACAGATCATTTAACTGTCGGACATTTGTACTTATGAACATTGCTTGATCCTAAAGGATACAGTCCAAATCAAACACATCTGGGCATATTTAACCTGGAAAAGTGCCCCCAGAAGGTCTTGTTAGCTTTGTCTTTGAAGTGCTGTCAGAGAACAGAGTAACTGCATGTGCTCTGTGCTGTGTAGAAGGGCCAAATGTGTGTAAAAGCAATCAGGAGACACACACAGATTTCACCTATGGACAAACTGTACCTGCAAATGCTGTCCCAAATTGGAATGGACCTCGGCAGAACCCCCTGCCGTGTAAGCATTCCTGGGGCCCTCAGATGCTGGTGATATTATAGGAATTCAAACCGCATAAGGTTTGAAGCGGTGGACCAGACCTTTCACTCGCACGGATGTAGATTCTCTGGCGAGGCTGTGATCAGGAACCCATGCGGAGAGATTTTTAGCTTAAAGCAGCTATGATGGTTCAACCCCAAAGGTCGGGGTATGTTTTCGAAAGTGATAATGATGAGGTCTCAATGTCAACGGTAACATAATCTTTAAACGATTTATGCAGCAATTTAGCAAATGAAAAGGAGAGCGTTAGTTAACATTTATAGGTAAATGTTGGAGATTTTTCACCTGTCCAGATAGTATGATATTCTTTCTTAAACAAATATCATACGATATCACTTATATGTGGAATCTAAAAAAATGATACAAATGAACTTATTTACAAAACAGAAACAGACTCACAGACTTAGAAAACAGACTTACGGTTACTAAAGGGGAAAGGTGAGGGAGGGATAAATTAGGAGTTTGGGATGAACATACACACACACTCCTATATATAAAATAGAATATCAACAAGGACCTACTGTATAGCACAGGGAACTCTACTAAATACTCTGAAATAACCTATATGGGAAAAGAATCTGAAAAAGAATAGGTATATGTATAACTAAATCACTTTGCTGTACACCTGAAATTAACACAACATTGCAAATCAACTATACTCCAACATAAAATAAAAAATTTAAAACAAAACAGAACAAAAAACAAACAAACAGAAAAGATATTTGGGCAAAGGCCAAAACTAGTCTTTGGGAATTAAAAAGAAAAAATATATTCATATATATAAATATGAATGATAAATGCTTACTCTTTATACAGAGATTCTTAAAATGATCATTAGACAAGAGCTCCATGAGAAAACTTGAAATTTAAAAACATAAGGCAGTATGTATTTTTAACAAGAAAAGTAGGAACCATAGGGAAGAATCTACCTTGACATTAATTATGAAGAACACAAAAATTTAAAATCTGGTGGCACGCCATTGCCTTAGGCTGGAACTAATCCCAAATATTCTTCATTTCTTGATATGACATTTTCTACCCTTGGTTCAAAATTCAAAACCTCGAAACTCTTGTACACTAGTACAATAAAATGCTTTTAGAAGGCTTTGTTATCAGGGAAAAAAATGAATTGCTTCTGCTATATACAAGTTTAACACTGACAATTTTTTTCTTATATTAAATATTACTTTCTTATCCTGTTATAACTTGAGGGGCTCCAATGATATTTAGTACCAGCTAGAGTATTTGAAAATCCCCACAGCTTCAGTGATGATGTTCCATTACATGGATGGGCCATTTTATCCCAAACAACCAGTAAGTTCCATTAAAAAAATTCATTTTCCATTCATTAATTCAGTAATCCATCCATTCAACAGGGAGATAATAATAAGCTTTGTGCTAGGCATTGGGGAAAATTCCATTGTACAGGTTCTAAGAGGTGTTTAGGGGCTTCCCTGGTGGCGCAGTAGTGAAGAATCCGCCTGCCAACGTAGGGTAGGGGACACGGGTTCGAGCCCTGGTCCGGGAAGGTCCCACATGCCGCGGAGCAACTAAGCCCGTGCACCACAACTACTGAGCCTGTGCTCTGGAGCCTGTGAGCCACAACTACTGAGCCTGTGTGCTGCAACTACTGAAGCCCACACGCCTAGAGCCCGTGCTCCGCAACAAGAGAAGCCACCGCAGTGAGAAGCCCACGCACCGCAACGAAGAGCAGCCCCCGCTTGCCGCAACTAGAGAAAGCCCGTGTGCAGCAACGAAGACCCAATGCGGCCAAAACTAAATGAAATAAAATAAATAAATTTTTTAAAAAAGAGGTGTTTAAAAGAAATGCCAAAAATTAAAGGCTTTGTTTTTTCTTTACCGACATTTTATGGATTTGAGTGAATGTTCAGCTGCTGTGATAACCTCAGCAGATCGATCACGATTTCTAAGAAGATACTGTACCTCTAAAAGGTCACCTTACACATGCCCTGTATATAAAGGAAGAAGGGAAGGCAAAAAAGAGCACGATTGGGGACCAAGGTCACATTATTAGGTTTTTCCCATGACACTGCACCTTTAAAATAGAGCTTGTCAAGCGATAATGGAAATTAGAGAGATGTTATTTTGGATCCAGCAACCCTTTGCTACATAACTCCAAAAATGAATGAACCTCTTGCTCTGCTCATAAGGATTGCATAGGAGACGGAAGCGTGCATAAAGTCACCATAACATAGATCTTAAATGAACTTAAATGAAGGATGCCTGAAGTTATAATGTTGTAACTTCACTGAGGCTTTCTGAAAGAATACTACATGAAGAAAACTGGTATCATTTCCTACAAGAAGGGCGATTTTAGCCTATATAGTAATCTGTATTCTCACTTTAGAAGTAAAATTCCTCTATACAATCCTATAAACAAAGGAGGATCATTTTCTTGGCTCATATGGATATAATATTTCTTCCTCTAAAGTCTTCTCTCAACATAATCTACAAAGCCCTTTGGGCACTTTTTTTTTTTTTGCGATACGCGGGCCTCTCACTGTTGTGGCCTCTCCCATTGCGGAGCACAGGCTCCGGACGCACAGGCCCAGCGGCCATGGCTCACGGGTCGAGCCGCTCCGCGGCATGTGGGATCTTCCCGGATCTGGGCACGAACCCGCGTCCCCTGCATCGGCAGGCGGACTCTCAACCACTGCGCCACCAGGGAAGCCCTATAAAGATATTTTATCGGGACTTCCCTGGTGGCCCAGTGGATAGGACCCTGTGCTCCCAATGCAGGGGGCCCAGGTTTGATCCCTGGTCAGGGAACTAGATCCCGCATGCACGCCGCAACTAAGAGTTCGCATGCCACAACTAAGGAGCCGGTGAGCCACAACTAAGGAGCCTGCCTGCCACAACTAAGGAGTCCACCTGCCGCAACTAAGACCTGGCACAACCAAATAAATAAATTTTTTTAAAAGATATTTTATTATCTATCCAATTTTATATCTGTTAAGATAATCATGATATCCAGTGTAAGTGATACAACATCAATACAAAGTAAAACAAAACCACACTTGCGTGAAGTCTTATTTTAATGTTGTGTGTTCAATTTGTATTTTAAAGTATTGAGTATAAGCTATTTAAGAAACAAGGGCTGTTATCTTTCTCCATTAACCACTAAGCTTCAGCCATAATGTGGAAAAACACATTTGAAGAGATTAGTAGTTATCGCCAGTGCCCAGATGGGCACCCAAACCTGGGATACAGGCCCATTTGGGTGTGACAATTTTACCTGGGAGATACGAACACACCTACATTGGATTATGAAGCATTTCTTCACCTTTTAAAAACCAATACAAATGAGATACCACTATACACCTACTAGAATGGCTAAAATAAAAATAGGGTCAACAACTAAAGCTGGAGAGGATGCAGAAAACCTGGATCACTGACACTGTGCTGGTAGGTATGTACAAAACGAAATATGTATTTACCACGTGACCCCGCAATTACACTCTACGGTCACTTATTCCAAAGAAATGGAAATTTATGGTAACACAAAATTCTGTACACAAATGCTCATAGCACTTTTATCTGGAATAGCCCCAAACTAGAAACAACCCAAATATCCTTCAACAGGGTGAATGGTTCAACTGTGGTACATCCATACCGTGGAATACTACTCAGTAATGAAAAGGATCAAACTACTGATAGATACAACAACTTGGATGAACCTCCAGAGAAATATGCTGAGTGGGGAAAAAAAGCCAATCTTATATATGATTACATTTATATAATATTCTTGAAGGGTCGAAATTATAGAGATGGAGATCAGATTATTGGTTGCCAGGGGTTAAAGATGAGGGATGGGGTGGGTGAAGAGTGCACAGCACCGCCTTGTACATCGTTTTGCAATTTCCTATGGCTCTAGAGTTATTTTAAAATAGAAAAAAAAAATTTAAACCATATTCTTATATCAGCAGAGCCCTGGGAAACAAAAGTATCCAGATAGCCATGTTCACAGTTGTAGGGTTGGTCAGTTTTACGGTCTCAGCTCTCAGTCGTGGCAATTCTAGGCACCATGCCCTGTAAACTACATTCTTTTCCATTTCTACCTTGTGAAGTATTTACTGTTCTGCTTAGTATTTCATTTTTGCTTTAAGGACATAAATACATAAACATGAGTATAAATGTAATTTCGTTTCTGAGATAGTTTTAAATATAAGGTATGTAATATATACAAGACTGTAACCATTCTAAAGGATACAATAGATGAAGAGGAACAGCATTCTTGAATGATGCTATGTGACAAAGACTTTCCTTGACCAAACTTTCGTCAGGCTCCTCTGAGCTCTCCTCTTGACTAGGCCTCAACCTTGGCCTCTGTCCTGGCTGTGTCTGCACAGCCCAATGTTAGCAAGAATCCTGTGCTAAGTCAGTGTAGAGGTAATCCTCCACCCTTGATACCTGATCACTGCGGCCTGTCTTCAGCAAGAATCCCCCTACCCTTGATGTCTCCTCTTAGGTATTTTCCATCCACTGATCCCCTCTCTCTGCTCCTTGGCTATAACTTCCCAGCTGTCTCTGTTGTATTCAGAGTTGAGTCCAACCTCCCTCCCCTACGGCCACTGCAACAGTCCTGAATAAAGTCTTCCTTACTGTTTTAACAAGTGTCAGAATAATTTTCTTGGGCTTCCCTGGTGACGCAGTGGTTAAGAATCCGCCTGCCAATGCAGGGGACACGGGTTCGAGCCCTGGTCCAGGAAGACCCCACGTGCGGTGGAGCAACTAAGCCCGTGTGCCACAACTACGGGCCTGCACTCTAGAGCCCACAAGCCACAACTACTGAGCCCACGTGCCACAACTGCTGAAACCCACGTGCCTAGAGCCCGTGCTCCGCAACAAGAGAAGCCACCGCAATGAGAAGCCTGCACGCCGCAACCAAGAGTAGCCCCCGCTCGCCGCAACTAGAGAAAGCCCGCACACAGCAACGAAGACCCAACATGGCCCAAAATAAAAGAAATTTAAGAAATTTAAAAAAAAAAAACAATGAAAGAGAGTACGTAAAAATATTTTAAAGAAAAAAGAATAATTTTAACATATGAAAACTAATGATGATTGATCATGCTCATCAATGAGATTTGGTACTATTTTAGCATATTAGGAGAATTTGTCCTACAAAGGTATATTTTTCAGCAACAAATTAGTTTCCTCACACATTACAGGGATATTTTTATATATACATGCACACACACAGATATTTGCCTGAAGAGATAGATGCCTTTAGAGTATTACATCCATATAATACGTTACTCCACTGTGTGTACATGTGTCCACACATGCATGCCTCTGGGTGGGTAGGTATGTATTCATTCCAAGGCTAACAGGTGGAAATATCCATAAAACCAAGACTTCTCTGAAACCTTTAGTTTGTTTCCACCAAAAGAGAAGGTAACCTAACATTTCTTAAATGCCTGACATGTAACCAATACTCTAAGTGCTTTATACTTCATTTTTTATATATCATTCTTCATTTAGTTATTACATAAACCCTACAAGTTGGTAATAGCATTTCCATTTTATAGGTAAGGAAACTTGGGAGGCTTAAGGAATCAACCCAAGGTCACAGCGCTAGGAAGTGGCACATTAGGGGCCTCACTGGAGGATCTCTGATACTGTGCTTCCAAATCTACTGCCTGGAGTGATTCTCTCAACAACTGTATCACTGTCAAAATGTCAAACACCACTGCACTAGACCTGGCATTTTCTTTTTTTCTTTTGTTTTAAAGAAAGATCCCTTTCTTCCAAGGAAATCTTAACGAGAAGCCCAACATTTTGCAAGAGCAGAAAAGCAGAACACATCCAAGCTCTTCTTGCTGGAAAGGCAGGGAACTAGAGGATGGTCCTTACTCTTGCACGTCTTCCCTCTTCCTGAGTCTGGGCAACATCGTTCTCCTCCTGCCCTGGGCAGCTCTGCAGAAGTCTTAGGGCTCTGAGAAGCAAAGGTCAAGATACTTCACTGGACTACCACTGGCAGGGAATTCTCCAGGGATGCCTTGCATTTTGCACACCTTAGGAGCAGAGGCACTGACGGCCCTTGTTCCTCATGATCTTTTCAAAGCCTTTTATCTAGCAAACAACCTTGGGAGGTAGAGATAATGTCTCCCTCCAGAGCAATGGGCAGGTGTGTGCTTACTAGCAATAAGAGATTCAGAGTCTCTCAGCTCAGGATCCACACCCGGGAGGCGATTCTCCCGCCTGCCCGCACAACATCTACCTGGGGTCCTCTGTGTTGTCCTGAGGGAACCTGGGAGGCAAGGAGAACGAATGTGAACATGAAGCTCATGCCACTTGCAGTGCCATGAGTAATACAGTCCTCTGTCTCTGACCCAGGAGTCTCAGGTCTTCCGCCAGCATCCAAGAAACGGTGGCAGGCTAAGGTGCTGGTGTGCAAGTGGGATGAAGTCTCAGACACTTCACACTTATATAGTACTTACTCTGTACCAGGTGCTATTCTAAGTGGTAGACGAACAGTAACTCACTTAATCTTTATAACAACCTTAGAGTATAGGTACTATGATTATTATTTGCATTTTATTTCCATTTTACAGGGGAGGTAACTGTAATCACACACGATTGAGTAGTTGGATCATTTCCATAAAACGATAAGGATTTGCTGTGCATATTTATAAGCACTAAATGATCTTCCTTTTTTTTTTTTTATTTTATCAGTACGCGGGCCTCCCACTGTTGTGGCCTCTCCCGTTGCGGAGCACAGGCTCCGGACGCGCAGGCTCAGCGGCCATGGCTCACGGGCCCAGCCGCTCCGCGGCACGTGGGATCCTCCCGGACCGGGGCACGAACCCGCGTCCCCTGCATCGGCAGGCGGACTCTCAACCACTGCGCCACCAGGGAAGCCCTGATCTTCCTTATTAAATGAAAAAACATACATTGAAACCTCAGACCAATGCAACTGTCCTCCTCTTGTTGGTCTTGAACATAAAGCTCCAGTCTTCAATAAGGGTGACGGAGGACCACTACACTGTGCAAAAATATGAAAATCATTTTATCAATGATGCATCTTGACATTTGGCAATCTGGGACGAAAAGCGGAAACTATTTCCTTAAAGACTTTCCAGGACCTTGAGTATTTCAAGTGTAAGCTCTTACTTCCTTGGAAAATGGTCACAATTCCAACAAACTGAATACTAACAACATAAGCATCCTCCCCAAATTAGACCCTCGATAGCGAGCTTTCAACACTTTGGAGGTTATCTTTACTTTATAAAGCTCGGCCTCTTGACATGCTCTGGCTAGCGAGTAGAAGAGAAAGTGATCAACAGGCTTAGAAATCCAGACTCTCACATGAATGTATGCTGTGAACCAGCCCCACTTCCATTCATATAAACTCTTTAGAATTAGCTACATTACTACAGGAGCCCCTTTTGGATTATTTCGAACATACTTGGGGAAAGGCAACAAGCTGTATCTCTTTGGTGAATGATTAGAAAGGTAGGTAGACTGAAAAATGAACGTCAAGAACAATCTGAAATGGAAGATGTAAACAGACGTTGCACAAGAAATGCAAATGGCCCTTAATATACTCAAAGTTGCTCAACATCACTCACAAGAGAAATGTACACAGCGATATCTCTTTTCATGGATCAAGTAGACAAAGATGTACACGGTGGACAATGCCCTGTCTTGGGGAGGCTCTGAGGAAGCACTCCCACACCCTGGGTAGGCAAATTTAGTTATTCGTCAAAATTAGAAACTGCAATACACCCTTTGACCCAGCAATCTCACTCCTGGGGATTTACAATTCAGACACACATCCTCCACACAAACTGGCGAATGCACAAGCCTTTTCTATGTACATTGTTTAATGGCAAAAGATTGGACACAACCAATGCGACCAGTACGAAAAGGATCAAGTGAATTATGGTATATTGTCACTACGGAAGGCTATGCAGTTGTTGGGAAAAAAAGAAAAAAGAAAGGACGGAGGGAAGCTCTTTGTGCACTGTTACGAAAAGATCTCCAGGAAAAATTGTAATGTGAAAAAAAAAAGAAAAGGTTGCAAATAGGGTATACGGAACGCCACTATTTATGTAAAATGAGAGAAATATATTTGTATCTGCCTATGACAATCAGAAAAAATTGCTGGGAGTCTGCCATCAACACCTAGAAATAAATAACATCATAGGAGCCACAGAGTATATTTCACCACTTCCGGTAGCTTAGAAGTGACAGTGTTTGTATACCAATTAGGGATTCCAGAAATCTTCTGAAGAAGTTTTTCTTCAAGATGCTAGTATTCAAATTAGCATAAGGATCAGACATGGAAAACAATCCTCTGAGTTGACTGTTTCAATCAACTTTTGAAGCCCCCTGGGATCACAGTTAGGGCTTGTGTCTATCCCAATTACTTTCATACTGTTTCTTTAAATGATCCACAGCTAATCAGCAATTTACCTGGTTAAAATTCAGTTTGGGAGTGCTTTGAAGGGGACGCTCCCTTCTTAGGTTTTCTGCCTGCAGACACAGGATTTGCAAAGGAGCTAACAACAAAGGGATTTAATCAGAAAACAAGAGCAAACGGTTGATTTCTGAAGAGGAACCACGAATACATATTCTTGTGGGCTCTTGCCTGATTACATTTGTTAATAAGGAATGCCAAAACGTGTGCACCAAAAACCCTTCAAGGTCTTTTGGTAGCAAATTATACTTGTAAATTTGATATCAGATGATCACTGGAAGAACTCACACTCTTTGAAGATTTGAATTCATAAACGTATGAAAGAAATAAACGTTTTTTTCCTCTAGTGATAGAAAGTATTAAACGGCAGGAAAAAAAATGTGCTTGAAATCAACTGAGGAAATAATTCATTTTGAAAATTATTCAATAAAAATGTTAAATAGGAAAAATATGTTGAGCCAGTTTTGACTGGATGAATAAACCAGAAATATGCAATGGACAAACTTAAGGATGATGGGCTGAGAAGTATCCCATCAACCTCCCCGTCTTATTTAATTTTTTCGTTATTCAACTATGCCACAGTCATCTGTTCCATCCCCATAAGACAAAGAAAGGAACACTACTTCAGATCAGCAGAAAACTGGCCAGCCTCTTGGAGCCTTTAAGAGGGCAGTGGCTCCGGATCAAGGAGAAACGAATGTCTTCGAAGACTGCATCTTAGATTGTTCTGTTAATACATAAAATCCTCTCTCTTTAGCATGCAGAAGACTCATTTCAAAAGGAAAAGGCAAGTCCATGAGGATTACTTTGGCTTCCTGGAGGTCAGAACTAAATACACAAAATGAATAAAATGACACTGAAATAAACAAGAATGTGAAATTGCTCATCCACAGGAATGATGTAACGAATCCCGACATAATTTCCAGGCAGAGAAGCAAAACTAGGTCAAAGCACGTTGGCCTAACATAATAAGCATTTTTGCTCCCAGAATTTTACCATGTAGGTTGTGTCTGCAGGCATTAATGTCTTCTGTTATCAATGTTCGGGGCTGTCACAAACTATTCATATCTTATCACTCTTTGTTAGCTAAACCAAAACAATGTAGTTTACATGTGAACTATTCAATTCTGACAGCTGAAATGTTAGAGAGGGGAAATGTTAAAAATATTCAGAAAGTGTCTCCTCCAGGCTAAGAAGCATTAAACAATAAATATTCATTATTTAATAGTCTCCTATCGTGTTTTTCTCTACACAGAAAGCCATACCTCTCTCAATCAATTATTACGACTTCGTTTCCTTCTTTCACTCACAGTCATATAAAAAGGGCAGCCGCGTCAATATCTCCTTAGAAATCCACTTTGAACACTGACCAAGGAAAAAAACCGCGGCACTCACTGGAGAGCCAATTTTTCTATTCTGCTTTCCCCATAGGTTGACTGAAATAACTCACACTTTCTTCTCCCTTCTATTTGTTCCAGTTCACTTTTCTGCACTATCTCCACCAAGCCCAGCTGACTAATTCGTAGAAAAAAAGGCCTCATCTCACTCCTTAAACTTTCTTCTGCGTAAACATAATCCTCCTAGTTTTTACTCGACAAAGTAGCACAAAAGCAAGTATAAGACTAGTTGGTTTCTTTCCTAAAAGTGATACAGTCTTTCCTGATTCTTGATTCACTCTAAACCATCAACCTATTTGAAAATTGTGCTGGGATTTATTAGCACATTAAATTAGTATGTTACCCCCAAACATCCAAATTACACCTTACTAGAAGGCACGCAGTACAGTCAAAAGAGAATAAGATAAGGAAACTAGAAGACGACCCAGGTTCTAAATGTAAACTTTGCTCCCTGATGGAAGGTAAAGCATTCCCCTGTACGAACATTTTCAAGCCATGAACGCTCAACTTTTAACCAGAACTTTCTGTCTGAATTCCTAATGCATCTCCTATAGGAGACTTGATTCTGTGTAGATTTCTAATATTTGGTGATGCCTTCCATTTACATTTCGCTTTATCTGGCCACCCATGTAGTTACTGGTAACTCAGCAGGGCACTCAACGAATTCCAGTTGTCCACAAACAGCTCCTTTGCTCTTCATTGCTTAGGGAAGTTCACTTCAAAATACATGCAACTGAAGCCACACTTCACAAGTGGACATATAACAAGTAAGACAGTCTACCTCGTGGACCCTTTGAAAATGTATTAGTCCTGGTGTCTCCATAAACCACTCAGTGTCTCAGATATTTCTACTTCATCAATTTACCCGTAACTCTCAGATGGTCTGTCACACCCAGAAGCAGTGAAAATGCTTTGTCCAGCACATGACTTGATTTTCACTGCAGAAAATGTGGCCGCCATCTGCATGGGGCAGAGCGTAAGACTTCAGTGTCCTTCCAGAAACAGACGCTCAGTTGCTGAGTGACCTTGGGCACGCCACTCATCTGGCAAAATAAACCCACTGCACACGGACCAAAGGCTAAAACATCAGGTTGGGCTCAGTGAGAAGCAGCAGCAGATTCATCTCTGTTTTTAGGCTTTGAGCTGTTGGACAGCATGTCCCATTTCTTAACCATTTCTGTAGTCCCATCAAGGAGTGTATAAGACAAGCTGCCTACCGAGCTCTGGGTTGTGGCCTCACCCAGAACACAACCGAGAGGACTAGATGGCTAAGCAACCACAATCTAATTTTTCTCTATTGTCAATCCATTCAGGCCTTTGCTCTTTCCCCAACCTTTCTAATGCCCTTTCTTCCTCACACCCCTCTGATCTTAAAGGGCATTTTCCATTCTCTTTCCTGCCAAAATTCATCCAGCATGCACCTGAAAAATATTTGATTCTTCTTTCATTTTATTTTTTATTTGTTTTTCATTGCAGGACAGTTGATTTACAATGTTGTGCTAGTTTCAGCTGTACAGCAAAGTGACTGTTATACATATACATGTATCTCTATTGTTTCCAGATTCTTTTCCCTTATAGGTTATTACAAAATATTGAGTATAGTTCCCTGTGCTATACAGCAGGTCCTTGTTGGTTATCTATTTTATATATACTAGGATGTATACGTTAATCCCAAACTCCTAATTTATTCCTCTCCCCCGCTTCCCCTTTGATAACTGTAAGTTTGTTTTCTATGTGTGTGGCTGTTTTGTATATAATTTCATCTGTATCACTTTTTTTAGATTCCCCATATAAGTGGTATATGATATTTGTCTTTGTCTGACTTACTTCACTTAGTATGATAATCTCTAGGTCCATCAATGTTGCTGCAAATGGCAAAAAATATTTATTGATTCTTATTGGGTGTCAAGGCACTGTGCTTGGACTTGAGGTTTTCAAGGTAATTAAGACGTAACTCTTGCTCTTGAGTAACTCAGTCCCGAGACAGGCAGACAAACGAGTAACTGGAAATATATACACCGTTTAGGATACTTCTGTGGATAAGAGGAAGTTCCAGCTATATCCTTTCCATTTATTGTGATCCAAACAGACAGTGCTCAGCGTACAAAGACTGCACTTACAAACAACCCAAACCCACAAATGCCACCAACTCCCCTCACTCGGTCCCCTGTGGTTCCCTGGCTGTCATTCACAAAGACCCCAGGGAGTCCAGAAGTTCCGTCAGGATGCTGAGAAAAGAACAAGTGAAGAGGTTCAACCCACTGGCAGACACACCAGCAAATCCCGTCTGCCAAAGGCACAACCCTGCCCGCAAATATTGTCCCTGAAAGAGCATTCGTGATTTCTGCAGCTCCAGGCTCTAGTGGCTGCTATTTCCCCAATTAAAGGTTCATCCTGAGGGTTTAAGGGCTGAGTCAAGAGTTTTAGCGCATTCATATTGTTCCTCTCCCAACATCGGGTTGAGACTATTGTCTAGAAGAAACAGGAGTGTGGTTTGGAGGTGGGAGAGGGGAGGGTGGGAAGATGGGAAATTATGGGAACTCAATTCACTGTGTATTAGGATAGGCCTGGGAGACACATCCCAGTGGGACCCAGAAGATACTAGAAGGGTGGAGAAAGGTGAAAACTAGTGCAAACCTTTCGTATTTCAGATATGCAAGACTGGCCTGTTACCAAGAGTTTGGCAACCCCTTCTCCTTCTATGTTCCGTCCTGTATAACATGGAAGCATGTCTTCAAACGCAGAACTTAATCAGATTGGTTATTTTTTAAAATAGTGTTTTAGTCTCAATCATTGCACCATTTCTCACTGGAAAATGTTCCGGGTTTCGAACAACAAACTCTTAGAGCACAAGCATTCCTAGATTGGGGACTGCCTATGAGTTATTTTTTTCTATTGAGAAAAATGAATTGACTATTTACTAATTATGGTAAACTTATTTAAACTAGGAATTCATAAATTCCTACAAATGGATATGTGGGTAAAAATTAACTAAATTTCACAATTACAAATCATTTCTCAAGTCTCAGTTCAGGAAAGTTTTGGCTACCATCAATTTATTAAGCGGATTCTTATCCATATAAATATAGCTGCAGGGACTGTAGCAAAACCATGTTTGCAGCCCCAAAGTGGCCTGACGTCTAATAATCACTTAGAGTAGTTTTACTGAATTAACTAAGGAATATACTCATTCTGTAAGTAGTCAGTAAATGTCCTTGAATGATATAAGAAATGAAGGCGAGCCTTTGTATTATTTCTCCTTTTTGACTATTGCAACATAAATATTTGACTGTATATAAAAATCTACTACTGATGATCAGCACCTCTTCCTTTTTTTTTTTGGTTGCCGTTTTTACTTAGAATTCTCTTTTATAGCACAAGGCACGTAAGTTCTTAGAGTTTTGTTTTGTTTTGTTTTGTTTTGCTTTAAAGGAAAGTCCCTTCTAAGCATTTTTTTCAGTGCCTCAATTTTCTCACCTCCTTAACACCACGTGACCTTCTGTAGGCCATTAACTATTCTGCTCTGTGTCAATGTACTGTCTTCCTCTGGCGGGAAAAAAGATCTTGTGGATCTGGAAGGCTCCCTAATATTTTGTCCTTTCATTTAAAGGAATTTCTAGAGCCTGCCAGTTCATAAAGCTAGGCAAACAATCTTCTACAACAGAACCCCTGAGATGCGTTTCATGTGAAATAAAAGGAATTAATAATGAGGCAGAAAGCATCGTGTTGATAAACTGTCCCATATCTTAATGGAGATTAGACTCCTGTTTGACCTGGCTTTGGAGCCCTTTCTTTAATCTCAGTGTATTTGATATTCTCTTCCTTGAATGAACTCCGTTTCACTGTGGCTTTGGTCACAAGATTAAAGAATCGCTAGCTAATTGTTCCAAATAAGCGAAGCAATTCCGTCTGATTCTGATCCGGCTCCCAGCAGAGGCGTCCACCGCCTGGCCTTCCATCATAGACACTTCAAGCCTGACCTCTGCAGGTGGATAATTGAAATGCACACCGCCCAATCAGATCTGGGTATTTCTTTTTAAAAATCCCACCAAGTTCTGAAAACACAAACATTCATATGTGCAACGGGGAAACTGATATAATATGCTGGACTTCCCTTTTGTTTTGTAAGTGGCTTTTTGAAAGTAGCAACCTCTTGACTGAAAAGCATTTAAATTACATCTGCAACATACGCTGGGCTGGTCGTGGTTAGCCATTAATTCTTTTTGCCTGTTGAGAAAAATCCAAACGATTTGGATGAACTGTGATCCTCAAATCATGCAGGCTTAAAAGTGCCCTGATCAGCCCCACCTTTTTCTAATCAAACAAATTACTCTTTGTTCAGTGACCAAATCCCCCTCTTTCACCAACGCACAGCCCAGGTTGCCATAGCTACCTTGGATGTCTATTTACCACACGGGATCAAAGCCAGGAGACATAAACATACACACGTAGCCTTAAAACTTGCTGGAATGTCTGAGGATAACATGCAACTACCAATTAAAGGATTTGCTCGCGGCCTACGCGGTCCCTAGCCAGGCAAACTACGAGTACACGTCATAAGGAATGGCAAGGAAAAGCCAACTTGAAAACACGATTTCAACACGACCAATAAAGATCTTTAATCTGACAGTAAGTCACGACTATAACATTCCCTGCCAAGGAGAGACAGTAGGGAAGAAATGAAAATTCTAATGTGCGCTGAAGATACTGGACCTCCAAAGCACGTGCTTTATGATGACGTAGAGGGGTGGGATAGGGAGGGTGGGAGGGAGGCTCAAGAGGGAGGGGACATGGGGACATCCGTATGCATATGGCTGATTCGCTTTGTTGTACAGCAGAAACACTATTTTGTAAAGCAATTATACTCCAATAAAGATATAAAAAATAAAACCAAACCAAACCAGAAAAACTTAAATAAAACCCTACAATGTCCGGTGAAATGTCCGGTTAGTTTCAGTATCTTTCTAGTTGGTGTCATAAAAGCTGCCTCATCTCAGTGTTGGGACAAATGAGAACAGAAATGCCTTTTACACTTTTACACGCTTGACTTTCAAATGAAGGAAAACATAAAACATACTTGGAACACCATATGCTGGTTACAGAATAAGAAAGGGGAAGCTGTAAGAGAGTCCCCTTTTAATCCCTAGATTCACTGTTGATTCTGAGCCTGTACAAGTAGCCTGTCTTTCTGGGTGGGTAGTATTCATCTCAGACTTGTACCTAATTTGCTGTGTATCCTATACTTCAACTTTCTCCGCCTTCACCTCACCAGTTGTTCAATGAGGATCAAAATGCCACCTCATTCTCTCCTGGGGATGTGGCAGAGAATAAATAGATCATGTTCGTAAAGGACTTTCTAATCCTCAAAGGAAAGATTAATACAAAGACATTCATTATTAAACCAGATGTCCTTGGGCATTTTAATTCCAATCTGAAGAATGCAAAACGGGCTAAATCAAACTGAGTCACAGCTTCCTCGTAAGAGCAACATCCTAGCCTTGTGAATTTAGCGGCTGCTTTAAAGCGCTGGCTCACCGCCTTCTCCTTTCCCTTCACGCTATAAGGCGACCGCAAGGATGTTTCAGTCCATCAGAAATAGAGTGAGTACCCTCTTCCCTTGGAGTGTTTTTTAAAATCATCAGGATATTAAAAGCACAAACTATATCTGGTAGGCAATTTTGTCTGAAGAACGTGATTTTTCACCCCCCCCCCCCGCGTGAGAAAGAATTATTTGTTCTTATTTGTAGGGACAATGGGTGGTGTGCTATTTCAGGATATTTGCAGTTGTGGGAATGCCACAGGCAAACCTGTTGTTTTTGGCTGGGCTGCTAGAACAGGTGGCCATGCCTTTCCTTTTGCCTGGGAACACAGCAAATTCCTTCTCAAGGAAGTTTCAGAAGTTTCCCTTTTATGATCAGAGGGCAGAGAAAGGTTGGCACACGCTTTAAAATTACTTCCTGATAAAGGCAAATAGGGTTCACCCTTTTCTTTTGGCCTAACTCAGCGTGACCTTAGGAACACTCAAAGAATACTATCCCTCTGCACCATTCTTTTGCCGCCAACCTAGCAGAAGGCAAATCCCCTCTGAACCTCATCGCCAGTCAGGCAGCTTTCTAATTCTGCAGGCCACTTCTGGCTACCCGCTGTGGCTAGTCAGGGGCGGGGGTCTCTCGGCTGCCACGCCATTGTTCAGCATTTGTGCAGCCCTAGGGACGGATCACTCCTCAGCGAAGAGATTGGATTTCACTGCTGAGCTGATGACACATGGACCTGTTTGATAGTTAACCCTGCAAATCCAGCTGGGGCTGCCGGGCTGAGATGACAAATTGGCTGGTGGGTGCAATTCACCCCACCTGGATGCAAGTTTTCCCCCAAGAGAAACTCAAATCAAGTTAGGTTTAATCCAAGTCAATAACTCCACCATCTCCTTCCCCTCCACATTCTTGTTCTGGCTGTTGCGGAACAACGTGTCAGATTCCTGAAACGCTGGACTGCCCAGATTCTTTGGATGGGCCATGACTCTTCCCCCCTCCTTTTTTGCCCGCCTCCCATCCCACCCCTAGCCCACCCTCTTTTCAAGGACTGCACAGGCCAAAAACTTATTGGACATACAGAGTTGTGGGATGAAAAGCTGCTGGGAGTTCCCTGGTAGCGCAGGGGTTAAGAATCCGCCTGCTAATCCAAGGAACACGGGTTCGAGCCCTGGTCCAGGAAGATCCCACAAGCCGCGGAGGAACTAAGCTCGTGCGCCACAACTACTGAGCCTGCGCTCTAGAGCCCGCGAGCCACAACTACTGAGCCCATGCGCCACAACTACTGAAGCCCGCGCACCTAGAGCCCATGCTCCGCAACGAGAAGCCACCGCAGTGAGAAGCCCACGCACCGCAACGAAGAGTAGCCCCCGCTCGCTGCAACTAGAGAAAGCCCGCACACAGCAACGAAAACCCAACACAGCCAAAAATAAATAAGTAAATAAATTTATATTTAAAAAAAAAAAAGAAAAGCTGCCCATTCATTAAATGACTAAGGAGTTATTCCATGTGTACCCTTAAAACTTCACTACCGGGCTGAATTCCAATTCACATGAATGCCAGAAGGAGCCAGGCATGAGAAAAATCATGCCAAGCTCGGGACAGCACGCCTCTGGCATCAGGCACAGGGAGTGCCTCCATTCCAGAGGAATCGTGTGGGAACAGAGATTCTGAAAAGTGAGCTCAGACACCACCGAGAGGACAGGTGGCTCCGCGCTGGATCAAATGACTTTCTTTGTTCCAGCCAAGGACCTTTGTCAAAAATGTTTTGCGTTCCTCTTTCTCCTTTTGCTAAATCCTTTCCATTTAGGCTTCTCGCTTCTTTTCCCCATCCCATCGGATTGCTCGTAAAAAGAATGGGGTCAGACCAATAAGTTTGCAGAACTTGAAACTGATCAGGGGCCCAGTCTCCAGCAAGGCAAGAGCAATTGACTGGAAACACACACACACACAGCACTTGCCGGTATAAGCGTGCTTTTCTGTGCTCACTGCCACTTGCCAAGCACACTTGTTTAGCGAGCAGGTGAGGGGGCCAGAGGCAGAGGGTCTTTTCAAAACCTGAGCGTACGGTGAGAGCTCTGCTTCACCTCCCCAGGCTGCAGGAAACGGACAGAAAGTTCTAACCCCCTCGCCCCAGCCCCTAAACGCAAAGTTTGCTTCCTATGCAAATCACTTTGCCCAAATCGCACAGGGTGGCCAGCACCCAACCCACTTAGAAGAAGAAAGTGCAGAGCTTGTCTGGTGGTAATATGGATGCTAGCTTTTCCCACCCACATTTACTAAGAGCTGGCAAGGGCGGTATCGCTCCTCTTGGAATTCTCTGCCCTTGTCAGCCTACTAGCATGTTTTTCCAGCCTTTCAGCCCTTTATGTGAGTACTGATCTTGATACTGAAATATTGACATAAGATTCTTCTAGAACTTTGGTTGAGTTATAAATCACACCCTTTTCTTGGCTTGGTACACTCACTTTTTTCTTTTCTTACTGGCAAAGCTATAAACCTCGGCCTGGGCTGATAAGGAATTTTATCACCATGCCCCGCAGCCACAGAAGAAGCTGCTGGTTTAGAAGCCTTTTCAAAGACTCATGGAAGTCATCCCCGAGCCGTTTCTCAGCTCACTACTTTCAGGGCTGTCTTCGCACGTCCAGAAGCAATAACAGTTTCAAAACTGCTAGAACATAAAAACAAATCTGCATTTTTCTGGAAGGACTGTCTGTGCTAATTTCGGGCTGGTTCCGCCTTCTCAGCCATAAACACAGTAAGTGCTCAGGATGGGAAGCCAAAATGAGATACGAGGCCCCGTGTAATTCTTTTTCAGGATATTCAGTTGTCTTTATTCTCACCCAAAGCATAGGAGAGAGGCTCAGAGCTCGAGATAGATCCTGAACAATAACTTCCAGCCGCTGCAAACTGGAATTGATTTACATATTCTAAGAACCGCTCTTAAGCCCTTTACAATGACTGCCTGACATCACCAATTCCCATGGAGAGAGGTGGGGGGAACCTCAGGAAATCTGCTTCTTGGGTTCCTTTAGGAAAATGCAGCCCCGTCTTTCCGCCAAATGGAAGGACTCGGCCAGGCATCTGCTCATCCGCAGTCACATCCCAGGGGTCCCAAGCGGCGCCCTCCCTCTCCACCCACCCGTGCAGCCCCCCGGAGCTCACCTGCCTCATGTTTAGACTTCCATCACCCATCCGGCAGGGAGCGAGCCGCCTCGAAGCCCACGCAGCGGTCTTCCAGGGGGAAACACCAAACCCAACAGAAGCCCGCAAGACAAAAGCAACTCAGCGAGATCCCCCGGCAGCTGGGAGCACGTTTTCTTCCTCTTTTTCTTTGATCTGTTGCTACACGCACTCTGCCCAAGACAACGTCAAGTTTCTCAAGCTTTGCTTCCTAGCCTATGAAAAGTCGGGCGCAGGGAAGCGAGGACCGCCTGGCTCTTATTTCAAATCGGGTCTCAGAGACGTCGTAGGTGGCTGGCTGGGGCCCCGGAGGAGTCTCGCCAATCAGGAGGAGGGGGTGGGCCCTGGGAGCCGGAGGGGCTGTCTCCGCGAGGATTCGAGAGCTTTCAGGATTTCAAGGACTGGAGGCAGCTGGAAACAGTCTCCGAGCTGAGCTCCCGAAGTAAAAGATGCGTTCTATTCTTATCTCACAGCTCTGGGTCTGCCCAAAGCTTAACTAGCTTAAGGCCTGGCCTTTTAAGAGCTCCCTAAAAGCACGCAAGCATTTGGAAGGGGCAGAATGATTTCAGCCAGAAAAGTGCACACTCAGGGATCAGACGGATTTTCAAAAGGGTATCTTGCCCCAAACACTGGGGAGGAAACCAAATTGTTACTCAGAACACCTGAATTGAAACCAGCACTCAGGGGAGGAGGGTGTCACCCACCTCACTTCCATACAGATGAACTGTATAGCCATCTAAGAAGCACAAATCTTAATGGGAACGTGCACACAAACCTGCTGAAACACGGCAAATGAACAAGTATCTCTAACTAGTGACGGCCCGAGGCACAATTTTAAATAAAACTGTTATTAGAAAAACAGGCACTGGTGTTTGGTTAAGAAGAAAAAAATTTTAAACAAGTGTGTCTACCTTTCACTAAGGTTCACCTTACCTACAAGGTTGATCTGGTGAACTTATTAAAAGGGACGAACCGGACATCCTCTCAGCTGGATGGGAGGAGAGCTAGCTGGCTTCTTAGCAAACTTAAACCCACACTTAAAAAGCATTTCCAGGGCTTCCCTGGCGGCGCAGTGGTTAAGAATCCGCCTGCCGATGCAGGGGACACGGGTTTGAGCCCTGGTCCGGGAAGGTCCCACATGCCGCGGAGCAACTAAGCCCCTGAGCCACGGCCATCCCAACTAGAGAAAACCCGCACGCAGCAACGAAGACCCAATCAAAAAAAAAAAAAAAAAAAAAATTTCCAAAGTTGGCTTTCTTAGTTTACTGTAAACAGTAACTCTTTTCAACTCTTAACCAATATGATCTCAGTGGGAACCTGCCTTTTGGGTGGCAAAAAGTGCAAGCCGAGCAAAGACTACTTTGTGTAGCACCAGTGATATAGTTTTTTCCCAAAGAAGTGGCCAAAATTTTGTGAGATTAATTCAAGAAAGAAAAAATTTTGGTATCAGAGAGGGGAAAAAAACCCAACTTAGCAAATAATGAATGGGCAGCTTCAGGTGTGTCAGCTGTATGGGTTCAATAGATGTCAGCTGTGCCCAGTGCTGTGAAAACTTGGCAGCCCAGTATCTGGACCTGGAGGTCTGCAGCCCCGTTCCAGCCGCAACCCCCCCCCCCCACGCTACCTTAGCAAGTTAAGGGACCACCTAGTGACACAAGCTGACCTCAGTCCTCCTCTTGTATTTACTACAGAGCCCTTGATTATGACCTAGACCAGGGTTTCTCAACCTCAGCACTACTGACATTTGGGGTGAGATCATTCTCTGTGGTGGGCACTGTGCTGTACACTGTGGGGTGTTTAGCAGCATCCCCGGCCTCAGCCCACCAGATGCCAGGAGCCCTTCCACAGTCATGACAATCCATAATGTCTCCAGACAACACCAAGGGCAAAATCATACCCAATTGAGAACCACTGATGTACCCGCCTTTGAAATACTGGTTCTCAAACTTAACTGTGCAAAGAAACCTCTGAGGACATTGTGAAAAATGCCAATCCCTGGGCCTCTACTCCAAGGGAATCTGATCAGTAGGTCTGAGGAGGAGCCTGGGAATCTGCATTTTATCCCAGTGCCAAAGGACGCTGATTCACTTCAAGAAATACTGTACCTATTCCTGACCTAGGTATGCCCTCAGCCCCAGGACACAGGAAACTACCCAGGGCTGCTACCATTAAACATCACCGGAGTTAAATCCCAAGGCATATCTATTTATCACCTTCAACAGAAGCTTCTCACGACTGCATTTGCCTTCAGCTGTCATCACCTCCAAGGCAAATATGACCTGGGATTTCCTCCTGCAATCTCTGGGCCCTGTCAAAGTTTCATCCATCTTTCTTCTCCTTTGGCCCGTTCCCACCCCATCCTACAAGGTCAAAATGTCACCACTCTTCTGTGGCTTCCCCAAACGCCCCAAGACAAAGTAATCCCTTCTCTCCTCTCTACAGTTTATAGACACTGAGTGATGTGCTGGTAAATGTTTCACAACCAGCTCTCAAAAAAAAAAAAAAAAAAAAAAAGCCAAGATTTGTAGCAGCCTTTGCCAATTTCCATAGTGTTAACAGTCCCTTGTTTCCCGCAGTAAGGACCCTAAACACAGAGGTGGGAAGAGCTGTGCTGAGCCAGGAGATGGTAAGCAACAGCTTGAGCAAACCGTGATACATCTCTGCTGTTTCACGTCTAAGTTGCACCGTAACCTTCTATTCCTCAATCTGTCTCTCTTAGCAAACTATAAAACTCTCGAGGGCAAGAATGGTATCCTATTCATCTTTGTAACCCAGCCACCTTCATCGTACCCACGCGCCCACAGCGCAGGAGGTAGTCAACAAACGTGTGCGGAAAGAGAACGAAATGCTTCCCTGAGAAAAGGGACACCAATGTGACTGCGGCCAATGCCATGTTATGGAAGGGAAAAGAATCTCTTGGGAAATTCAACTATTAAAGTTACACTTTTACCATAATTTAATATCTATTCTGTATTTATGACAACAATAAGCATAATGCCATCTTTATCCTAACACTCCCACATCCAAGGTCACAGTGCAAGAGAAGAGACCAGCCTCCTAAAACAGAACCTTACCTTCATGGACGTATTTGTGACACAGTCTATTTTCTACGTTTTCATATGAAGGCATCACACACTTCTACATGTACATAATAGACATCTTATCAGCTACAGATGACAAGATCTCTAGGAGGAATACGTATATGATAATCTCCGGGAGGTGCATGAAAGGGCAGTTCCACTGGTAAGAGATACAGTGATGGATTGTTGGCTCTCTCTCCCATCTTCTCATTATGCATAAGGACAGGAATGCCTACGGTGGGGTTATTAACAAACACTACTTATGAGTATCTACTCATATCTACTACCTATGAGTATAAGCCAAGCATTTTGCCAGGCACTTTACAAATATGCACCATTTCATCTGCACCAAAATACCAAAACATAGACGTCACCACTATCAGGCTAAGCGTGAACACACAGGATCGTTGAGGCAAAGAACCCAAGGTCTGAGAGTTATCAATTGCTGTACTAGGAATTAAACTTATGTGTTTGGGATGAGAATTACTCTGCTTTTTGTTGTAAAATATGCTGTCTCCAGAAATGATTCCTAAAACTCTTAAGAAGGGGCTTCCCTGGTGGCGCAGTGGTTAAGAATCCGCCTGCCAACGCAGGGGACACGGGTTCGAGCCCTGGTCCGGGAAGATCCCACATGCCGCGGAGCAAGTAAGCCCGTGCGCCACAACTACTAAGCCTGCGGTCTAAAGCCCGTGAGCCACACTACTGAAGCCCGTGTGCCTAGAGCCCATGCTCCGCAAAAAGACAAGCCACCGCAATAAGAAGCCTGCGCACAGCAACCAAAGAGTAGCCCCCGCTCACCGCAACTAGAGAAAGCCCATGCACAGCAACGAAGACCCAACGCAGCCAAAAATAAATAATTAATTAATTTAAAAAAGAACTCTTAAGAAAAGGGAACAACGTAAATAAATGAAGTCTACTTTTTCATTTACAAATAACCATACTTTTTCAACATTTCTAATTCAATAAACGGCCCTTTAGGGGTTGTCCGTTAAGGGAGGATTAGATCCACTTACTGGAAACAGTGTAAGCAAGTAAACTGAAGCAAGTAAAGAAACGTGCTTCACCAAAGGTTCAGATGTTCTGTTCCCTGGGCTGTGATTAACAGCATTTGCAAATGGCAGCTGAAGGGATGTGGTAGTCTTGGCAAATCTTTCCTAAGACAGCAGCCGAGGTGATGATCCTGTGTAGTTACGTGCAGGTCTGGTATAAACAGACCTCCACAGCAAACGTAACATGGGTTCCTGGGCCAGTGGTCTTGGACAGGCCCTACTGGACATGGATGGACACTGGGATGACACCTGAGAGGACAATTAACAGTACCTGTGCTACCTCTTTCAGTGTTCTGTTAGGTCAAAGCATATGCGATTATGTGTACATAAAAAATGGTTGACTATTCCTATAGTTTACTGAGATATGTATCAGGACATATCATCAAAAGTCAATGAAAACCAAGCTGAAGGTGCCTACTCAGCCACCTGGAAAATGCCTGCTGCAAGGGCACAGTCTTGAGGGGCTATAAAAAGACATTTTATTCTCCCTCAGAAGTTCCAGAAATCCAGTTGCTTTATGCTTATGGCAGCCATGGAAAATCTGAGGTGATTAGTGTAGGTGATTTAAGTGGACAAGGACGTGAGTCCCTACTTAGGAAAAACAAAAAGAAAAGAAAGAAAATCCCACCTATAGTTCTTATAGGATGTCATAAAAAAGAAACAAGTTTCTACTCACTGAGTACAAGTACTCATTCAGTGAGTTTCGTTCAGTTGGTTAACCAAAGCAATGTGGCATACCACAAGCATGGGTTGCAAATACGATTTGGAGTCCATTTTTGATGTTAATGTGGCCACAAAACTGGCTGATAGATGTCACGTAAACCAAATGACATCTCTAAGCCCAAGGTTTTTCAGGGGACAGTTGGGCAAATTAGGGACTGAATATTTGCGTCCCTCCCCAAATTCATATGTTGAAATCCTAACCCCCAATATGATGGTATTAGAAGGTGGTATCTTTGGGAGGTGATCAGGTCATGAGGGTGGAGCCCCCATGCATGGGATTAGTGCCCTTGTAAAAGAGACCCCAGAGAGCTCTCTTGCCCCTTCTGCTACCTGAGGACACAGAAAGAGGATGGCCGTCTGCAGCAGGAAGTAGGCTTTCACCACACCCAGAATCTGTCAGAACCTTGATCTTGGAACCCCTGGCCTCTAGAACTGTGAGAAATATATTTCTGTTGTTTATAAGCCACCCAGTCTATGGTACTTTGTTACAGCAGATCAAATGGACTAAGACAAATGAAATCATATATGGGGAAGTTTTTTGCAACTATTGCTTACTGTATGAATTTGGATGACAGACTCTGGAAAGAAGGGAAGAAATCTGTGGATATAGAAACAGAACAAATAGACAGACCATGAGGAAACTTTTAGGAGAATATATCCTAAAGGGCAGACTTTCAGACAGGACAGGGCTGACTAGTCATCAGGGCTCAATTTTAAATAAATTGAGCTTGACATTTCATCACGTGAAAATTAAGGAGTTAAAACAATCATGTTATCTTAAATTTTAACTATAACTTACCATTTAATGATTCTATGCTTTTAGAGGTGAAATATTTTGACATTGTTTAGTTTTTGTTGATTAACTATGGCAATCCTTCGTTATTTTCCTCTTAATGACCTGATAAAGGTGTATGCATGAATTTAGCAAAGGCTTTTGTGGAATTCCCCTACTTTCAAAAATTCTCTACCCTCCCAATTGAACCTTCTGCTTCATGTCAACTTAATAATATCTTACTTCTCAAGAGCTTCAATTTCTGAATCATCCACTTTTCCTTACTATAATCTTACATTTAAATTTATAAGAGAAAAATTATTATAATAATTTATCTTTTACTTCTCTTATTAACCACTTTTCTAGATTCTGAGGTCATTGAGACCTTTATCAGTCTGGCTTCTTTAGAGAATCAGAACCAATGGCATATCTAACATATATACTGAAATGTATTACAAGAACTTGACTTATGTGATTATGAGTACTGGTACGTCTGACATCCATAGGGCAGGTGGATAGGAGCTCATTCTATAGTTATCAGGCAAAATTTCTTCTTCCTCAGGGAGAACTCGGTTTTGCTCTTCAGCTGAATGGACAAACCCACCAACGCTATCAAAGATAATCTCCTTTACTTAAAGTCAACCGATTATAGATGTTAACCACATCTACAGAATACCTTCACAGCAACACCTAGACTGGAGTTTGATTGAATAACTGTACTATAGCCTAGCCAAGGGACTGCTGTATGTCCCTTCTAACAAGTAGCACAGAGGATATGATCAATCAGTCAATGAAAAATGTTCACTGAATTGTTGTGAATAATAGTAATAATAATAATTGAAAAACCTCCACTAGTAGAAGGTCCTCTTTTTTCTAAATAATGAAACTTTGCTAATAGATTTATTATACACTTATCAACTACAACACTAGAAGGTAGGAGCTATAAAGTTTTGAGATAAAATGTGATCTCGGGCTTCCCTGGTGGCGCAGTGGTTGAGAATCCGCCTGCTGATGCAGGGGACACAGGTTCGTGCCCCGGTCCGGGAAGATCCCACATGCTGCGGAGTGGCTAGGCCTGTGAGCCATGGCCGCTGAGACTGTGCGTCCGGAGCCTGTGCTCCGCAACGGGAGAGGCCACAACAGTGACAGGCCCACGAACCGCAAAAAAAAAAAAAAAAAAAAAAAAGAAAGAAAGATCTCTAACTGATAATTGTATACCAACTCATACGATTTACCAAATACCAGGATAAAATGCAATTATTTTCATACAAAGACTCAACATTTTTGCATCCCATGTATTCTTTCACTGGAATCCACTCAAAGATGTGTTTTAGCAAAAGGAGGGAATTAACCAAGAAAGATAAGACAATGGGACTCAGAAAACAGAGAAACACAAAGACAATAAAGTCCAAGAGGATAGATGCAGCAGTCTTAGAAAGGCCCGAGGCTAATTTGTACCAGGAGGATGGAGGATTCCTGGAGGTAGGTCACCAGGGAACAAAATGATACCGATAGATCACATTTGAGAATGAACAGATATACATAAATATAAGCAAAAGGTGAGGCCATTATTAACTCCGGGAAAAACAAAAGAATGCACAAAAAAGGAAGCATAGCGTAGCACACTACCGTGGCAGAGACTACGGGTGTTTATTTGCGGGCAGAAATGTGTTCAGCTGAAGAGCATTTCCCAGCCTCCCCTGCAGGTATGGGTGGTCATGTGAAACTATTACGACCTATGGAATTTTAATAGAAGCTGCTGTGTAAGCCTTCTGGGAAAGCCCTTTAAAGGAGACACAGACTGTACGCCCTTTGCCCTTCCCAGGCTTCCTCACCAGGAATACGATTGCAATGCCTGATGTAGTGGGACAATTCTGTCGCCATGAGGATGCAATACATGGTAAACCTGGAAGAAAGGAATGGTAGAAGGATCTTAGATTGCTGATGACATCTTGGAGTCTCCTAATGAGCCCTTAACTTCATGTTTTGTGAGAAAAATAAACTGCTAATTTGTTTGAGCTAATGTTTTGGAATCTGTGTTACTAGATGAACACAATTCCTAACTGAAATGATTATATCAAGAGGAAGTGGGGTGGGGATGTGTAAGAGAGGTAATTCCTTTTTGATATATGGAGGATGTTAAAGATAATGTCTAAAGTTCATAAACCAAGAAATAGTAATAAAAGCACATTATGGAAAATATGAAAGTACATACCAGAGGAAACTTTACAAGTTGAAAGTGATTACTCCTAGAATGGAGTGGGATGGGGTAGGAAAAGCTATTTCTCATTACATGTCTTTAGTATATCTGTACTTTGAACATGTATTACTTTGATAAAAATTAACTAGGGGCTTCCGTGGTGGCGCAGTGGTTGAGAATCCACCTGCCAATGCAGGGGACACGGGTTCGAGCCCTGGTCTGGGAAGATCCTACATGCCGCGGAGCAACTTAGCCCGTGCACCACAACTACTGAGCCTGTGCTCTGGAGCCTGTGAGCCACAACTACTGAGCCTGTGTGCTGCAACTACTGAAGCCCACACGCCTAGAGCCCGTGCTCCGCAACAAGAGAAGCCACAGCAATGAGAAGCCCATGCACCGCAACAAAGAGTAGCCCCCACTCGCCTCAACTAGAGAAAGCCCGTGTGCAGCAATGAAGACCCAACGCAGACAAAAATAAATAAAATAAATTTTAAAAAATTAAACTAATTCAAAAGAAACAAAAAGATATCCGCTGGTTATTAACTCAATTTCCTGTCCTCAAATTCACTTCCTGTAAACTAGCAATACTTTATGATTATCTAGCCCATAGTTGACCAAAGAGTCAGAGTGAAGCTTTAGAGAAGTTACACGCCTGATGGCCCATTCTGAACCCCAAGTGCAATGTCACCACCTCATGCACATATGATCTGATTGGCATTTCTTCTCTCTCCCACCACAGATTTAACATACTCAGAGTTTATGACTGATTTGCCATGCGTAGCGAGTAACACATATATGAGTCCTAATCCAAACTGTTTTCAACAAACCTTCTAGATCTCCAGGAATGAAGATTCTACAACCCAGATGTCTTAATAATTCATTAGACTAATCCAAAACCCCATTTTCTTCTTACTCCTAATTGGAATCATTCTTGATTTAAATCCTCTTTGGGGGCGGGGGGCTTAAGTATGGCTAGGAATAGCTGGTTACTGTTCTTCATATTATTACCACTTTACTCTTTATCCTTATTCTTTTATCGCTCTGACTTTTCTTATATATGAAAATGATTTCTTACTTTTATCATATATGAAAAGGATTAGTCTCTCAAACCTTTAACATTTTAATGCCCGAAGCTGATTTTTAAATTAGACTTAAAGATAAAAAAGAATTAACTTTTGCGAATCAGAGCTCAGTGTGTATATGTTAGAAACAAGCAAATCAGGCTGGTTCACTGATAATTACATGGACAGAAGGTGAACAGAAATTTCAATCAAAAGAAGCTTTGAACAGGACTTGAGCTCCTTGCCTGTAAAAAGACAATACTTTATCCTTTAGATTGGAACTTCTCAGACGCACAGAATGATCGCTGAAATTGCTGTATTTTTTGCTGATTGATGAAAACCCTCTCCCACTTCACATGTAATATCAATACTTGCTTTAAGATGGCTTTAAGAAGGTAAAGATAAAAACTACTTAAGGATCATGGTTTACATGTCTCTTTCCTTTGCTAGACACAGATCAGGGGTATGTTTTACTCTTTTTTTAAAAAGCCAAGGAAATAATATTTGCCCTTATTTCCTTAGGACTAGGCAGCTCAAGATGAGCTTTTCCTCTGCTGGAAACCACTATGAAAAGTCACACGTACTGAGGGAGGCTTTCCTATACTAGTCCCCTGATGCAAGCTAAACATATTGAGTTGTGGTAAGGAAACAGAAGCAGACGGTGAACACTAGTGCCTTAGCTTTCTCCATATTTATTAAAGAGTTCTAAATGTCTGAGAAACTGCATTCAAACGAGGCTTCATTGTACTTCTCCTTTAACTTACTAATTTACAAAAGGAAGGACTTATATTGCCTATTTTATAAAGTGTCACTATTTGAAATCATCTTAATGGGAGTGATTCAAAAAACATCATACAGGGCTTCCCTGGTGGCGCAGTGGTTGAGAGTCTGCCTGCCGATGCAGGGGACATGGGTTCGTGCCCCAGTCTGGGAAGATCCCACATGCCGCGGAGCGGCTGAGCCTGCGCGTCCGGAGCCTGTGCTCCGCAACAGTGAGAGGCCCGCGAACCGAAAAAAAAAAAAAAAAAAAATCATACAATGAACAAGATAACTATACTCTTATTCGTAGCATTATCTATGTTGTATCAGAAAGACCTACTGAGGGGCTTCCCTGGTGGCGCCGTGGTGAAGAATCCGCTTGCCGATGCAGGGGACACAGGTTCGAGCCCTGGTCCGGGAAGATCCCACATGTCGCGGAGCCACTAAGCCCGTGCGCCGCAACTCCTAAGCCTGCGCTCTAGAGCCCATGAGCCACAACTACTGAGCCTGTGCGCCACAACTACTGAAGCCCGCACGGCTAGAACCCGTGCTCCACAACAAGAGAAGCCACCACAATGAGAGGCCCGCACACCGCAACGAAGAGTGGCCCCAGCTCGCCGCAACTAGAGAAAGCCCGCGCGCAGCAACGAAGACCCGACGCAGCCAAAGATAAATAAAATAAAAAGAATTTTTTAAAAAAAGAAAGACCTACTGATATTTCTCCTAAACTATATCTATGTGGGGAAGAGATCATTCTGTTACGGTCATCTTTAGAAACTAACCAATTGGCGATACTTACCTTCGACTGGGCAAACTAATCTAACCCAACTAAAGGAACTTAAAACAAGCTGATACACCACACACTAAGAGGTCTTAGTTAAACCTTAAATTAAAAAGTGGATACGTGCACTAGAGATACATGCTATTTCATCCAATAAAACCCACCAGGAGGTACTTATGCTGAGTAAAAAGGGAGGAAACGAAAGGGTCCTGTATCTGTCATGGTCCAGTGACGCATCAGTTCCTCTTGAAGATAAGGCCAGTTTATGGTTTGTATATGGGAAATTGGAACACATCTCTCTGACGCCCGAACAGGTGCTCTTTCCAGCACGATGCTGCCACCTAGTCCAGACCCACCTCCCAAAGCATCACACTGCACCTTCGAGATAAGCTAGGCGCTTACCATCACATGTGAAAACAAACTGAAGCGCTTTCATGATTTGTATTTACCTTGAATGGTTCTCTAAATTTAGACTGTGTTCACCTGATCATTTGTAGTTAGGGAGTAAAAAATATATATATGTCTATTGATAGGAGATTCCTCATCGAAAAAAGTGTCGCTGTTTGTGCCATGAAGGGCAGGATGTAGATTTTAGGGCTATTTCTTTAGGATTGTGAATGAGGTCTCCCTTCTCCATTCAAAAGTCCCCAATGGATTTCCCGATGGAATACATTCCTGTGATTCATTTCCACAGTTAGGAATGCAGTCCATGAAGTGTTTGGTTTTTTTTTTCCCCCATTCAAAGCTAATTTGTACATTAATGCTTTAACCATTGATTTCATTAGCAACATATAGTATCTGTAGATCTCTGTGAATTGATTTTCATCACTCTCAGGGCATCCAAAGGTCTCAAGTGTAAGGACAAGCGCCTCCTATAAGAAAAAGATAAAGCAGAAACTAACACACCATTGTAAAGCAATTATACTCCAATAAAGATGTTAAAAAAAAGAGAAAGAAAAACAGGCTGAGGGCTTGCACGCATTAACCTTGTGCTAACAAAACATGCACTGGTACGCCTTCCTTACGCTCGAACGGCCAATCACTCATCCAGCAACTATTTATTGAGTGACTACTATGTGCCAGGCGGTGTTCCAGGCGGTGGAGGGGCAGGCAGACAGGTGCAGACAGGCTGAAGGCTGCCTGAGCATGCCTGTCAGTGAAGGGAGCCAGAGATCAGTCAACAAATAAATGTAAAGTGGGTCTGATGGTGAGAGAGGTAAAAGGGCAGGGAGTACTGGTGGGGTTGGGAAGTTGATATTTTAGAGGGCGATATTTGAGCAAAGCTCTAAGGAAGGAAAAAGGCCCTTTTCACGAAGATGGCGCCGAAGGCAAAGAAGCAAGTCCCTGCCCCTCCCAAAGCCGAAGCCAAAGCAAAGGCTTTGAAGGCCAAGAAAGCAGTGTTGAAAGGCATCCACAGCCACAAAAAAAAGAAGATCCGGACGTCACCCGCCTTCCGACGGCCCAAAACACTGCGGCTCAGGAGGCAGCCCACATATCCTCGGAAGAGCGCCCCTAGGAGAAACAAGCTTGACCGCTATGCCATCATCAAGTTCCCCTCACCACCGAGTCAGCCATGAAGAAAATAGAAGACAGCAACACACCCGTGTTCACTGAGGATGTCAAGGCCAACAGGCACCAAATTAAACAGGCTGTGAAGAAGCTCTATGACATTGACGTGGCTAAGGTCAACACCCTGATCAG
>NW_021703779.1:2390681-2513097 GCF_005190385.1 Monodon monoceros | reverse complement strand
CTGTGAAGAAGCTCTATGACATTGACGTGGCTAAGGTCAACGCCCCGATCAGGCCTGATGGAGAGAAGAGGCATATGTTCGACTGGCTCCTGACTATGACGCTTTGGATGTTGCCAACCAAATTGGGGTCATCTAAACTGAGTCCAGCTGACTAATTCTAAATAGAAAAGTTTTCACTATTAAAGAAAAAATTCTAAGGAAGGGAGAGGAAGCGTGACTTTCAGCCTTGACGATGGATGGGGCAGAGCCATCCAGGCAGAGGGAACAGCGACTGCAGAAGCTCTGAGGTCAGGGCAAAGTAAGGATGACAGCAGTAGGAGCTGGGGTCTCAGGAATGTGTCTGAATGCGTGTGTGTGTGTGTTGGGGGGCAGTGTTTGTAGGTCATGTCGGGTCTAGCAGATTACGGGAAGAGCTTTGGGTTTCCCGTGGAGCAAGACGGGGAGGCGTGGACGATTTGGAGCCAAGGAGTGACTTTTTAGAGTTCAGTGTGACTGATGGGAGGACAGCAGCCTGTTAGACACAAGGAAAGTCGCTGACGAGGCTCTTGTGGTCACCCAGGTAAGCGATGGTGGTGGAAGGTATAACAGTGGAGGTGGGGAGACCTGGCTAGATTCTCGATGGTGATTGTAAAGATAGAGCCAGTGTGATCTGCAGACAGAGTGAATGTATCAGATAAACAGAGGAGATTAGGATAACTTCCAAGTTCTTTGCTGGAACTGCTGGAAAAATGAAGTCCCCATTGACTGAGATGGGAACGCAGTCAGGGGAGCTGTTGGAAGGAGGGGCCACCTCTCTGCCTCAGTCTCCTGTGGGAGGGGGAGTCTGGAGGCAGTGGAAGATGGTCCAGAAAGAAAGCAGGTCCAGGGATATATGAAGGAAGCCAAAACGTTTATGCTACACATGGAAAAAACCACTGCCCATAAGTACTTGGTTTCTTTTTTTTTTTTTTTCTTGCGGTACGCGGGCCTCTCACTGTTGTGGCCTCTCCCGTTGTGGAGCACGGGCTCCGGACGCACAGGCTCAGCAGCCACGGCTCACGGGCCCAGCCGCTCCGCGGCATGTGGGATCCTCCCGGACCGGGGCACGAACCCGTGTCCCCTGCATCGGCAGGCGGACTCTCAACCACTGCGCCACCAGGGAAGCCCATTACTTGGTTTCTTAATCCCAAGCAACACAATATAGCACACTGGCGAAGAGCACTGATTCTGAAAACAGCCTCAGTCCAACTATCAACTCTGACACTTAGTAACTGTGAATATGGCCCATCTGCTTATTCTCCCTCAAAGTTATTGTGATTTGAATGAGGTGATTTGTTTACAGTTAATGTTATTTAACTTTTACCGAGTGTTTACTACATGCCAAGTGCTTGTGAGCACGCTGAATTCTCCTTTGCCCCGAGGAGAACAGGCACTCATATCACCATCCCCACTTTCTGAGAGAAAACTGAGGCACAGAGAGGCAAAGTGTCTCACCAAGGTCACAAAGCTAAGAGGCCACAGATCCTGGTTTATGTACTCAGGCTGAGTAGCCCCTGAAAGCCTGCTCTTAATCACAGAACTATGAGAATGCAGCACATGGTAATCGCCCACAAATCGTGGCTTGTATCACGATGAGGTGACTACCGAAACAATGAAAACACCCAATGGTCAGTTTGTACGACTCCACTTGGAATCATCACGTGGCTCGGTTTCTACCAGGCCTCACTGTCTCCAGCTGTATTCTGGGTACACAGCCTGTGTTCTTCTGTCCATGGAATGCACAGATATGCTGAAGGCTTTGCTGAGGAAATCAGAACAAAGCATTCATCATTTGAAAGTTCCCTTTAAAAGCCTCCTACACTGTTGGTGGGAATGTAAATTGGTGCAGCCACTATGGAAAACGATATGCAGGTTCCTCAGAAACCTAAAAATAGAGCTACCATATGATCCAGCAATCCCACCCCTGGTCATACATCCAGAAAAGACAAAAACTCTAATTCAAAAAGATACATGCACCCCAATGTTCACAGCAGCACCACTTACAACAGTGAAGACATGGAAGCAACCTAAGTGCCCATCAACAGATGAATGGATGAAGAAGAGGTGGTGCATATATATACAGTGGAATACTACCCAGCCATAAGAAAGAATGAAACAATCCCATAGGCAGCAACATGGATGGACCTAGAGATGATCATCCTAAGTGATGTAAGACAGAGAAAAACAAATATGATATAATATTACTTATATGTGGAATCTAAAAAATAATACAAATGAACCCATATACAAAACAGAAATAGACTCACAGACATAGAAAAGGAACTTATGGTTACCTAAGGGGAAAGGGAGGGGAGGGATAAATGAGGAGTATGGGATTAACAGATACACACTGCTATATATAAACTAGATAAGCAACAAGGATTTAGTGTATAACACAGGGAACACTATTCAATATCTTGTAATAACCTCTAATGGAAAATAATCTGGAAAAAATTATATACCTGAATTACTTTGCTGTATACCTGAAACTAACACAACATTGTAAAGCAACTATACTTCAATTTAAAAAAAGTTCCTTTTAGGGCTTTCCTGGTGGCGCAGTGGTCGAGAGTCCGCCTGCCGATGCAGGGGACACGGGTTCGTGCCCCGGTCCGGGAAGATCCCACATGCCGCGGAGCGGCTGCGCCCGTGAGCCATGGCCGCTGAGCCTGCGTGTCCGGAGGCTGTGCTCCCCAACGGGAGAGGCCACAACAGTGAGAGGCCCGCGTACCGCAAAAAAAAAAAAAAGTTCCCTTTAAAAACACCCAAGGCACAGGAGTCCTTCAGAGTCAGAAAACCCATCACAAGTGTGCAAATGTTGGTTTCTCACTGTTGTTAATAACATTCAAGACTGTAACTTACTTCTGTGCTCCAGATATGGACTAGGAAACAATCGCTCAGATACACGGGCAAGTAGCTCCAGGGTAGACAATGACTTTCAGACGCTCTCAGTGTTCTGTCCTCTCTCCAAATCTTGGAGGTCTGGCTTCAGCCCCAAAGTGCTTGCACATGGGCCTGTCCTGCATCTCTGCACCTTATTTCTTCCAATTATAGTTTCTAAAACCAGTTTTCATTTTATTGAGGGCATGTTTCCAGATGTGTTTTTAAATTAATCAGTGCTACTAATAAAAGACAACATGACCCCTGAAGCTGCTGGCAAATATATTCCATCACCAAATGTACTATTTTAAGGCTCATGTGTCTAAAAAAGCCTAACTGGACCACGCCATACCTATTTTTTTTTGTTGCGTATCTCGGGCAAGTCAAACTCTCTGTGTTTCGATGTCCTTTACTTGTACAACGAAAGCATGAGTTGTCTTGTCTGCCCACTGAAATCACCTGGAGGAGATTTAAAAGATACTGGTACTTGTCTTTCTCTTTCTGGCTTACTTCACCTAGTATGATAATCTCTAGTTGCATCCATGTTGCTGCAAATGGCATTATTTCATTCTTTTTTATGGCTGAGTAGTATTCCACTGTATATATGTACCACCTCTTCTTCATCCAGTCATCTGTCGATGGGCATTTAGGTTGTTGCCTTGTCTTGGCTATTGTGAATAGTGCTGCTATGAACATACAAGTACCATATGATACCACTTACACGTAGAATCTAAAATACAACACAAATGAACCTATCTAAGAAACAGAAACAGAATCAGGGACATAGAGAACAGACTGGTGGTTGCCAAGGGGGAGGGGGGTGGAGGAGGGACGGAGTGGGAGGTTGGGATTAGCAGATGTAAGCTTTTTTTTTTTTTTTTCTTTGCTGTACGCGGGCCTCTCGCTGTTGCGGCCTCTCCCGTTGCGGAGCACAGGCTCTGGACGCGCAGGCTCAGCGGCCGTGGGTCACGGGCCCAGCCGCTCCGCGGCACGTGGGATCTTCCCGGACCGGGGCACGAACCCGTGTCCCCTGCATCGGCAGGTGGACTCCCAACCACCGTGCCACCAGGGAAGCCCAGATGTAAGCTTTCATATAGAGAATGGATAAACAACAAGGTCCTACTGTAGAGCACAGGGAACTATATTCAGTACCCTATGATAAACCATAAGGGAAAAGAATATAAAAAAAAGAATGTATATATATGCATATATATGTTTAACTGAATCACTTTGCTGTACAGCGGTAATTAACACAACATTGTAAATCAACTATACTTCAATTAAAAAAAAAAAGATATTGGTGACTGGGTCCTACCCCCAGAGAGTCTGATTTAATGGATCTGGGCTGGGCTTGGGCGGAGAGATTGTTAAAGATCTCCCCTAGGGAATTAGAGTGAGCAGTGGGGAACCAGAGGTCTGTCTAGAACAGTGGTTCTCAAATTCAAACAGGCATCAGAATCTCCTCGAGCGATCGTTAAAACACAATTACAGGGCCCCACCTCAGAATTTCTGATTCAGCAAAGCCTGGGGTGTGGCCTGGAAATTTGCATTTCTGCCTAGTTCCCAGGTGGGGCCGATGGTGCTGCTTTGGGAACCACTTCTCTAGATCAGCCCCCTTCTCCAAACTCCCGCCCTCTGGCCAAATCCTACCCACCACCTGTTATTGGATGGTCTGCCAGCTGAGGATGGTTTTTAACATTTTCAAATGGTTGAAAAGAAAATCAAAAGAATTCTGTTTCCTGTCATGTGAAAAGTATATGAAATCCATATTCAGTGTCCATATATAAAGTTTTATTGGAAGGCAGCCACAAATCATTAAACCAAGCTCAGGGCCTTGCGTGAGTGCATTGCTACGTACAAAGCCAGGCCTGCATGACATCGGCTACTGCAAGCTCCAAGCCTGATGTGTTTACCGTCTGAAGCACATCAGAATAGGCCACCCCCAAATATACCACTTTGGCATCAGGATTATTTTGGGCTGAAGGCAACTGAGAACCAAGAGATGTAGGCAGAGTTCTCCGTCCTCCTCTTACCTGTCTAAAATCGGCATGAATTTCCCTCTGTGCAAGGTCTCTCCTACCCCACCCCTTTCACCAGGGAGACGAGAGTGACTCTTAATCATGGAAGACAGAGTGTTAACACCAAGATGAGTGTGCAGAAACACACTGCACGAAAATAGCCCTTATCTTCTAGGAGTCCCTCCATATCTCTCCTAGTCACTTCCTCACATTTTATTGTTCCTTGAAGCCCAAACCCTCCTTTCTTTGTGAAAAGCGTACATAAGCCCTCGAGTCTAACTGCTTCTTTAATTTTTATTCCTTTTCTGTGAACTCCAGTGCACGTAAATGTTGTTAACACTGTGTGTGCCATTTATCCTGTTAATCTGGCTTTTGCTAGTTTAATTCGCAGGCCCCAATGAATAAACCTAAGAGAGTACAGGAAAAGTTTTTCCTTCCTGACACTCCTTGCCCAGGAGATGGGAAAAGGTGAAGTTTGCAGGCTCTCAGTTCTACAGCAGCCCTTTACCATACCTCAGTTTGTCATCAGACATGATCAAAAGCCCCACTCCTGGGCTTCCCTGGTGGCGCAGTGGTTGAGAGTCCGCCTGCCGATGCAGGGGACACGGGTTCTTGTCCCGGTCCGGGAGGATCCCACATGCCGCGGAGCGGCTGGGCCCGTGAGCCATGGCCGCTGAGCCTGCGCTCCGCAACGGGAGAGGCCACAGCAGTGAGAGGCCCGCGAACCGCAAAAAAAAAAAAAAAAAAAAAAGGCCCACTCCTGACTTTTCCTCGCAGCCTACGTCATACAACGCGACAGAATAAAGGCCACTCCATCAGAGAGAGCCTCTTGGAAACAGGACGGCTTAAGTCAGGTCACCTCACAATAGAAAGACTGTGGACGTTTACATGATCTTGTGTCCTTTCTGGTAACAAATACCCGTGAAATGACCACCAAAGATCCAGATGCAGCAAAAACCTCAGGCTAATACCCATCGTGTATGCTAACGAAGGCTCCTTCTAAAAAATGGTAGGCATGCTATGGCCAGGAAGAAGAGGGGGTCTGCTATTTCTTCTTAAATATCTGAAACCCGAAGTTATTTCATGGCATTTGAATAAAAAAATCCCATATGTAAGAACCCTTTGGTGATAAAGAAGGCATGAAAACACATTCTACTGGAAATAAGCACGTACGTTGTAAAACTTTCTTAAAAGCCCCTTCTCCTCCTGAATCATGCCCCTAATTTAAACCCAAGTAATACCATCCACGGTTAACTAATATGGTTTTATTTCTCCCTGTTTCTCTGAAAAGATGTGTATCTTTTCAGGTAACCATTCCCTTGACAAAGAGGTTGCCATGGATACATTTTTTTTTTTTAATTGAGCGCTGGTATTTTAAAGCCTGTGCAATTTAGTGAAGTCTACCTGGCCTGAGGGTTATACTCATTTAAGTGCCTGTCTTTAATGTTCACAATTTTATCTTAATACAGCTGCTCTGTGCCTTTGACATGTGGTGTTCAGGAGGGGCTGGAGATGGCGTGGGAGTTCCTTAAGGAAAAACCAGTAAGACAAATATCACACGACCCACCTAACTGCAGTTGATTAAGTGGATGTTTCACTTGCCTGGAATTTGTCTGTTCTCGGCACGTTTAATAATGAGTCACGCTATGCATTTGCAAGGCGCCCAGGGCCCAGGGCCACGTGATGATGACCTTCTGAGCCTAAGTCCCTCGTCTTTGTTCAGACAGGCCGCTAATGCATCCCACAGAGCTGACCTAGTGCTACTTCAGCGGGTCTCTTTTTCTTCCGCGGCTCAGCTTAAATGTGATATTCAGGAAATCGATTGTCAGGCACGCAAATCGAGAGAAAAGTGTGCCACATTAAATCACGATGGTTTAATAAGGCTTTACTCGTCGGCAAAAGACTTCTGGTCCTCTCCTGAGTTGAGGCAAGACAAAAAGCGGAACCTGCCACAGAGAAGGAATCTAGCACTTTCGCTGGCGTTCCACCTTTGCGGAAGCATTTAGTGAAATAGTACCCAACTTGCGTATTGTGGCTGTCACTATTCTACTTGAAAACATAAGCGACTAGGTATCCTACTTTACTCATGAACTTACTAGGTGAGGATCTCTACCATTATTATTACACTTGAGGGGAAACAGCAAACATTTCTATGAATGTAATGGCACCAAACACTCAGGAATGCTTCCTGGTACCTCAAGAATTTCTTTTCAGAGCAAAAGAAATCTTGAAACTTTCATCTGTTACTAAAAATAGAAATTAATAAAATACGTATTCATTTTCCTTCAAGTTCAATTGGTTTTCTTCTGTAATCTATAGAAAAGGAAGCACATGTAAGAAGACGTATACTTAAATGACACCCTTTTCAATCAGACGTGGAATCTTGCCAAAAAAAAGGTCTAGAATTAAAGAATTGCAGTGTTGAAATTCTCCAGATCATCTATACACTGATGACTTTGCCTGCCACAGAACTATTAATTTGGTATTTGTCAGGGCTGTAAAACTTTACATCTTTATGTAGTAACTTACTCTCATGGAAGTATACTAATCAGGGTGACATGCAACAATAACATAAAACCAGTTGCTTTCCATGGGCTGATGGGTGTCTACCACAATCGTGCCTTTGCTCGAGAAGGCTGAAAGCAATTTCACATGAAGAAACTAGTTTCATTCTTCAATTAACAATTGAAATCAGTGCTTAGCTGTCCAAGATTAAATACCAAACACATTACGGGCACCGAAAGCATTTTTAATCCTGCGTCCTTAACGCAAAACGGATAACCAAAAAGGACCTACTGTGTAGCACAGGGAAATCTACTCACTATTCTGTAATAACCTATATGGTTAAGGAATGTGAAAAAGAATGGATACATGTGTATGTATAACTGGCTCACTTTGCTGTACACCTGAAACTAACACAACATTGTAAATCAACTATACTCCAATAAAATTTAAAAAATAAAGTGTTAAATACAAAATTACCTCCAACGTTCCTAGTATTTCAAATAAAGGATGGACCAGCGGTGACTGACACTCGAAATTTTAATTTTAATTTTAAGCAATGGATGTTTTTAAGCAATCCAGATATTTTCAATTCTTAAAAAGCTCTGTGTCTGTAGGAGGGAGTGAGTGAGTGTGTGCGCGCAGAGATCTGTCCATTAGAAGCATTTGGGTGCATTTTCTTGTCACAGCTGGAAAACATCTGTTTAGGACAGAGGCTCATAAATTCCATCTGGTAGGTTCCCATTGAGCTATCTCATCTGGGATGTTTCCAAGGGCCCCTTTTCAAAATCTTGAACCTTACAGTGTCACCTGTGTCAACCGGCATGTCCCAAAGAGTGCTGCCATCTGTGGTATCCTGTTTCTGAGCACATCACATTTACACAGCAGGTTAGAAGGTTTTGTTCAAAAAGAGATGTTTTATGTTCTCAAAAAAGGCTTGAAGGTTTCCAACAGCTAAGGTGAATATTCAAACACATATTTTAAAACTGGTTTCAATAGGGGTCAGCTTTACTTACTGTTAGCAATAAGCCAGCAGTCTCCCAGGGCTGCTAGAAGCCATGGAATTCTCGTAAGACTGCGTCAACCTGACCAAAAACCCATGGTAAATTCTGTGCGTACAGTGTTGAAACTATAAAGCCCACTTATTGCTCATTCCCAAATAAGTATCCCAGTTCAATCAAATATCACCATTTGAGTGACCTGGGCTTGCCAAAACCGGGTAAGATGGTTCTTTGGACACAAGTTCACCATCTTCTTAAGTCTGCTGGCTTTCCAAATAAAGTCTCTATTCCTTGCCCCCCACCCCCCAAAGAATGATCCGGGCTCCTAATCAGTGCCCCCAAATTAGACAGCATCTGTTTAGAAGTACACGGAATTGGGCTTCCCTGGTGGCGCAGTGGTTGAGAGTCCGCCTGCCGACGCAGGGGACACGGGTTCGTGTCCCGGTCCGGGAAGATCCCACATGCCGCGGAGCGGCTGGGCCCGTGAGCCATGGCCGCTGAGCCTGCGCGTCCGGAGCCTGTGCTCCGCAACAGGAGAGGCCGCAACAGTGAGAGGCCCACGAACCGCAAAAAAATAAATAAATAAAAAATAAAAAAATAAAAGTACACAGAATGAATAGTAATGTACCAATGTTAATTTCTTAGTCCCGACGAATGTACCATGACAATGTAAGATGTTAACATTAGGGGAAGCTAAAGACTTCCCTGGTGGTCCAGTGGTTAAGACTCCGCGTTCCCAAAGCGGCGGGCCTGGGTTTGATCCCTGGTCAGGGAACTAGATCCCGCATGCATGTCGCAACTAAGAGCCCGCATGATGCAATCGAGAGTCTGCATGCTGCAACCTAAAGAAAACAAACAAACAAAAGATCCTGCATGCCCCAGTGAAAACCTGCACGTGGCAACAAAGATCCCATGTGCCGCAACTAAGACCCAGCACAGCCTAATAAATAAATAAATATTAAAAAAATTAGAGGCACCTGGGTGAAGGGTATGTAGGAACTCTCTATGCTATCTTTGCAACTTTTCTGTAAATTTTAAAATGTTCTGAAATCAAAAGTTTATTCTTTAGAAAGTACAGAAATTAATATGGGCGAATACACTGAGGGGAAGTGGTAAAGGATGGCCAAAATTCTCTCAGAGGAAAAAGGATTACTAATAGGCAATCATTTATTGTTGTTTGTTATGTACCAGGCACTAAACTATATACCTTAACATTAAGTCATTAAAATGGTGCCCTTTAAGCACACTGATAAAGGAATACTGTTGCCTACGCTGATTAACAAGAGAACCAGTTCTTAAGGAAAAAATCCCAGACATGCGATGTTTAGATTTCAGGAGGAGAACCTTCCTTTATCCTTCCTCTCTGTTATCTCCCTGTTTTCTCCTTCCCTGGGGTTTTAGGCCCACTTCAAACCCTATCTTTATTCCTTCCCTAAACGACATTTCTTTGTTATTACTCATATGCTATTACTCAATTGTGCAGAATAATTGAACGTCCAATTATTTCAATAGTCAAATATTTGAATTTAGAGACAGTAAAAACCAATACTCAAATATTTAAACTCGGAGATTTCTAATACATATTATTTTCCATATGAGAAAGCAAGGATGTGGTCGACGTGTTCACCCTAGTTAGAGCCAATCTCAGTCTGGTCACGAGGCCCCATTGTGAATTCTCTGGACTTGAGTTCCTCTTCAGCATTTGTCGAGTAACCTAATTAGTATCTCAGCTATTCTTAGCTCCAGAACAGGGTCCGAAGTTCCCATGACAGTCACACAGCACAATTTCAAGTGTGACACAAAAACATTATTCCCTTCCATACTCAGAAAGTGAAAGATGCACAGATTACAAACGTCAACAGTAGGTCTCCAAAGCCCAGTTTCCTTTTAGACCTCTCTTGCCTTCCTTGTAATTTCACTGAGACCCACTGTCTGTATCACTCTTTTTTTTTTTTTTTTTTTTTTTTTCCGGTACGCGGGCCTCTCACTGTCGTGGCCTCTCCCGTTGCGGAGCACAGGCTCCTGACGCGCAGGCTCAGCGGCCGTGGCTCACGGGCCCAGCCGCTCCGCGACATGTGGCATCTTCCCGGACCGGGGCACAAACCCGTGTCCCCTGCATCGGCAGGAGGACTCTCAACCACTGCACCACCAGGGAAGCCCTGTATCACTCATTTAACTATTGATTCTATTCTAGCTTGCATTAGCTTCTCTGTTGTTATTATCATTATTGAAGGCAGACATCTCTTTTGAACTTCTTCCCAGACTTTATGGGTACGACTACATGGCACCTTGCTCTCAGGCTTTTTAACTACAGCAAGTATGGAGGTGAGGCAGTGCCATGTGGCTGAAAGCCCCAGGGAACAGGTAGTCAGGAACGCTGTCTCCAATTCTTCCTGCCACCAGCAAGCTTTGTGTATCCCAGGGCAACCTGGTTCACTTCTCAGAGCCTCAAAGTCCTCAGGGGAGCAGCGAGGGGTTGGACTTGACTCAGATAAACCACTAGGGTTTACTGAGCACCGTGCTGGACGCCTCTTGGGCACCATGTCATTCCTCTCATTGGCCCCTCTTCCTCCAGCCCCTGCCATGGTGACCATTTCTACATGGGCTTCAACCAGTTTCCCTTGTGTGTAACAGATGGTGTCTTGCCTCTGGGTGTACCAAGGGCCTCTCGATTCCTGCCTAAGGGCTTTTCTGACTGGGCATCGGACTGTATCTCAGCTTTTCTGGACGCACAACTGGAAGTACAGGGAGCCAACTCTCACAGGGCCACACAAGACTGCTGGGGCACGGGAGCCTCTTGCCCCACAGATGAGTTCTGAGACGCACTTGATAAGCTCCTCAAAACACTCCCTGGGATAAATCTCCTTTGCCCATGGGAGAAGCGAACTTGATAATGCCCTTGGCCCAGCCTTCCCACTATCTCTGTGACTCCCCCGTCGCACACTGTTGCCCCCTGAGACCACTTCCCATACAGACTTCCTGCAAGTAGACTGCGCTTCAGGATCCGCTCTGGGGGGTATCTAGGCTAAGACAACAGCCTACTCTACATCAGACATTGTCATCCTTTTCTGCTCTAAATTTGGATTGTTCTGCAATTACTTGCTGGAAGACTTCAGTTCTGACCAGTGGTTCTTATAATGCGAACAGGCTGGGAAGAGGCTGAGTGGCCACGATAACTGAAAATTACTTCCAGCTTTTTGCCTGACTTCGAGAGGCCACCGGGCATAAGGTTCTGGTACAGTCCCAGGGTGTATTTGGCTACATCACGTGGTGACCTAATATAAGTGGAAAGGAAATATAACAGAGAGTAATTTAAACAGAAATAGGCTAATGAGAAAGACCCAGAAACAGCTCTGCTCTCTTCCAGTCCCTGATGTTCAGCAAAATGTTAAAGGAAGGACATTTCCACCTGCATTTCTGCTCAAAACGGAAGTTTTTAAGTTCAGGAGAAAATTTTCTAAAAAAACACATTGTTGCAAGTTGCCAGAAAATGAGAGAAGTATGTCATCTCTCCCTTTAGAACGAAGGGACATTAACCCTTGTTGCAAGGGGAGGGAGAGTATTTTTGGTAAATCAAGTTTGGAAAATAAGTTAAGCAGGCTCTCTCTTTTCTAGATGGCAGGTTTTCCCTGAACCTTGAAAATAATATATATTATGATTCTTTGAGAGGGAGACCCAGAAAGCAGCATTTCCCTAATTTATTTTTCCACAGGTCATTTTCCAGGACAAGAAGGTGTGGAATAGGCTTAGAGAAATGAAAAGAAGGCTGTCTTTTTTGGCATGATTTGAATGTCTTAAGGACGATGTAATAGGTAAATACTTGAGGCTTCTTCTCTCACTATGATCTTGATATAATACTACTGGATAAAATGTACAAATGACCTGGGCTTTGTCTGGTGAATTAGGGTTTATACGGCATTGCCTCACCTTACCTGCACCCTTTAATCTAAACAACAATCTGGGAGGTAGGCAGAATAGGGATCCTTACTACTTAGTAGAGGACATCAACGTTCAGCATTTGCCTACGTTTACTTCTTTTTATTATGTTTTTAATTTTTGGCTGCAATGGGTCTTCGTTGCTGTGCGCGGGCCTTCTCTAGTTGCAGCAAGTGGGGGGTGCTCTTCGTTGTGGTGCGCGGGCTTTCTCTAGTTGCAGCAAGTAGGGGCTGCTCTTCGTTGTGGTGCGCGGGCTTCTCATTGCAGGGCCTTCTCTTGTTGCAGAGCACGGGCTCTAGGTGCATGGGCTTCAGTAGATGCAGCACGTGGGCTCAGTAGTTGCAGCACATGGGCCCCTAGAGCACGTGGGCTTCAGCAGTTGTGGCACATGGGCTCAGTAGTTGTGGCTCATGGGCTCAGGAGTTGTGGCTCGCGGGCTCAGTAGTTGTGGCTTGCAGGCTCTAGAGCACAGGCTCAGTAGTTGTGGCGCATGGGCTTAGTTCCTCCGCGACATGTGGGATCTTCCTGGACCAGGGCCGGAACCCGTGTCCCCTGCATTGGCAGGCGGATTCTTAACCACTGCGCCACCAGGGAAGTCCCTGCCTACATTTAAATGACAGAGGAGGGAGAGCCAGGATATAAGCTCTACATCTTCTCCTTCCTGATCCAGGATGCTAACCACCACCAAACCTATATTGTGACATTTTTATTAGTTTGTTTGTTGAGCTTATCATTCGACAAAAGAGAAATCACTTTGTATTTTTACTAGTTATTTGGTCTTTTCCCAATAGTACTGCCACAAAAGGAAATATATGAGGTTGGGAAGGGTCAAAATCATCTCTGGAAAACTGTTAAGAGTATTATGTGTTCTCTTAGCTCAACTTCAAATGGCGAATTAAAGTGTAGAAGTGTTGGCGTAAAAAGGTGCTACTGATTGGGACCAAGATGGCGGAGTAGAAGGACGTGCTCTCACTCCCTCTTGCGAGAACACCAGAATCACAACTAGCTGCAGGACAATCATCGACAGGAAGACACTGGAACTCACCACAAAAGATACCCCACATCCAAAGACAAAGGAGAGGCCACAATGAGACCACAGGAGGGGCGCAATCACAGTAAAATCAAATCCCATAACTGCTGGGTGGGTGACTCAAAGACTGGAGAACACTTATACCACAGAAGTTCACACACTGGAGCGCAGGTTCTGAGACCCATGTCAGGCTTCCCAACCTGGGGGTCCGGTAACAGGAGGAGGAATTCCTAGAGAATCAGGCTTTGATGGCTACTGGGATTTGATTGCAGGACTTCGACAGAACGGGGGAAACAGACTCCACTCTTGGAGGGCACACACAAAGTAGTGTGAGCATCGGGACCCACGGGAAGGAGCAGTGACCCCAGGGGAGACTGAACCTGACCTACCTGCTAGTGCTGGAGGGTCTCCTGCAGAGGCGGGGGGTGGCTGTGGCTCACCATGGGGACAAGGACACTGGCAGCAGAAGTTCTGGGAATTACTCCTTGGCCTGAGCCCTCCCAGAGTCTGTCATTAGCACCACCAAAGAGCCCAAGTAGGCTCTAGTATTCGGTTGCCTCAGGCCAAAAAACCAACAGGGAAGGAACCCAGCCCCACCCATCAACAGTCAAGTGGATTAAAGTTTTACTGAGCCCCGCCCACCTGAGCAACAGTCACCTCTACTCACCAACAGTCCCTCTCATCAGGAAACTTGCATAAGCCTCTTAGACAGCCTCACCACCAGAGGGCAGACAGCAGAAGCAAGAAGAACTACAATCCTGCAGCCTGTGGAACAAAAACCACATTCACCAAAAGATAGACAAGATGACAAGACAGAGGGCTATGTACCAGATGAAGGAACAAGATAAAACCCCAGAAAAACAACTAAATGAAGTGGAGAGTGGCAACCTTCCAGAAAAAGAATTCAGAATAATGGTAGTGAAGATGATCCAGGACCTCGGAAAAAGAACAGAGGCAAAGATTGAGAATATGCAAGAAATGTTTAACAAAGACCTAGAAGAATTAAAGAACAAACAAACAGAGAAGAACAATACAATAACTGAAAGGAAAACTACGCTAGAAGGAATCAATAGCAGAATAACTGAGGCAGAAGAACGGATAAGTGACCTGGAAGACAAAATGGTGGAATTCACTGCTGCGGAACAGAATAAAGAAAAAAGAGTGAAAAGAAATGAAGACAGCCTAAGAGACCTCTGGGACAACATTAAACACAACAACATTCACATTACAGGGGTCCCAGAAGGAGAAGAGAGAGATAAAGGACCAGAGAAAAATATTCAAAGAGATTAGAGTCGAAAACTTCCCTAACATGGGAAATAGCCACCCAAGTCCAGGAAGCACAGAGAGTCCCATACAGGATAAACCCAAGGAGAAACACACCGAGACACATAATAATCAAATTGGTAAAAATTAAAGACAAAGAAAAATTATTAAAAGCAGCAAGGGAAAAATGACAAATAACATACAAGGGAACTCCCATAAGGTTATCAGCTGATTTCTCAGCAGAAACTCTACAAGCCAGAAGGGAGTGGCATGATATACTTAAAGTGATGAAAGGGAAGAACCTACAACCAAGATTACTCTACCCAGCAAGGATCTCATTCAGATTCGATGGAGAAATCAAAAGCTTTACAGACAAGCAAAAGCTAAGAGAATTCAGCATCACCAAACCAGCTCTACAACAAATGCTAAAGGAACTTCTCTAAGCGGGAAACACAAGAGACGAAAAGGACCTACAAAAACAAACCCAAAACAATTTAAGAAAATGGTAACAGGAACATACATATCGATAATTACCCTAAACATGAATGGACTAAATGCTCCAACCAAAAGACACAGGCTTGCTGAATGGATACAGAAACAAGACCCATATATATGCTGTCTACAAGAGACCCACTTCAGACCTAGGGACACATACAGACTGAAAGTGAGGGGATGGAAAAAGATATTCCATGCAAATGGAAATCAAAAGAAAGCTGGAGTAGCAATACTCATATCAGATAAAATAGACTTTAAAATAAAGAGTGTTACAAGAGACAAGGAGGACACTACATAATGATCAAGGGATCAATCCAAGAAGAAGATATAGCAATTGTAAATATTTATGCACCCAACATAGGAGCACCTCAATACATAAGGCAAATACTAACAGCCATAAAAGGGGAAATTGACAGCAACACATTCATAGTAGGGGACTTTAACACCCCACTTTCACCAATGGACAGATCACCAAAACGAAAATAAATAAGGAAACACAAGCTTTAAATGATACATTAAATAAGATGGACTTAATTGGTATTTATAGAACACTCCATCCAAAAACAACAGAATACACATTCTTCTCAAGTGCTCATGGAACATTCTCCAGGATAGATCATATCTTGCGTCACAAATCAAGCCTTGGTAAATTTAAGAAAATTGAAATTGTATCAAGTATCTTTTCCGACCACAACACCATGAGACTAGATACCAATAACAGGAAAAGATCTGTAAAAAATACAAACACATGGAGGCTAAACAATACACTACTTAATAACGAAGTGATCACTGAAGAAATCAAAGAGGAAATTTAAAAATACCTAGAAACAAATGACAATGGAGACACGACGACCCAAAACCTATGTGATGCAGCAAAAGCAGTTCTGAGAGGGAAGTTTATAGCAATACAAGCCCACCTTAAGAAACAGGAAATAGCTCGAATAGACAGCCTAACCTTGCACCTAAAGCAATTAGGGAAAGAAGAACAAAAAACTCCCAAAGTTAGCAGAAGGAAAGAAATCATAAAAACCACATCAGAAATAAATGAAAAAGAAATGAAGGAAACAATAGCAAAGATCAATAAAACTAAAAGCTGGTTCTTTGAGAAGATAAACAAAATAGATAAACCATTAGCCAGACTCATCAAGAAAAAAAGGGAGAAGACTCAAATCAATAGAATTAGAAATGAAAAAGGAGAAGTAACAACTGACACTGCAGAAATACAAAAGATCATGAGAGATTACTACAAGCAACTCTATGCCAATAAAATGGACAACCGGGAAGAAATGGACAAATTCTTAGAAATGCACAACCTGCCAAGACTGAATCAGGAAGAAACAGAAAATATGAACAGACCAATCACAAGCACTGAAATTGAAACTGTGATTAAAAATCTTCCAACAAACAAAAGCCCAGGACCAGATGGCTTCACAGGCGAATTCTATCAAACATTTAGAGAAGAGCTAAGACCTATCCTTCTCAAACTCTTCCAAAATATAGCAGAGGGAAGACACTCCCAAATTCATTCTATGAGGCCACCATCACCTTGATACCAAAACCAGACAAGGATGTCACAAAGAAAGAAAACTACAGGCCAATATCACTGATGAACTTAGATGCAAAAATCCTCAACAAAATACTAGCAAACAGAATCCAAAAGCACATTAAAAGGATCATACACCATGACCAAGTGGGGTTTATTCCAGGAATGCAAGGATTCTTCAATATATGCAAATCAATCAATGTGATAAACCATATTAACAAATTGAAGGAGACAAACCATATGATCATCTCAGTAGATGCAGAGAAAGCTTTTGACAAAATTCAACACCCATTTATGATAAAGACCCTGCAGAAAGTAGGCACAGAGGGAACTTTCCTCAACATAATAAAGGCCATATATGACAAACCACCAGCTAACATCATCCTCTACGGTAAAAAACGGAAAGCATTTCCACTAAGATCAGGAACAAGACAAGGTTGCCCACTCTCACCACTCTTATTCAATATAGTTTTGGAAGTTTTAGCCACAGCAATCAGAGAAGAAAAGGGAAAAAAAGGAATCCAAATCGGAAAAGAAGAAGTAAAGCTGTCACTGTTTGCAGATGACATGATACTATACACAGAGAATCCTAAAGATGCTACCAGAAAACTACTAGAGCTAATCAATGAATTTGGTAAAGTTGCAGGATACAAAATTAATGCACAGAAATCTCTGGCATTCCTATACACTAATGATGAAAAATCTGAAAGTGAAATCAAGAAAACACTCCCATTGCAACAAAAAGAATAAAATATCTATGAATAAACCTACCAAAGGAGACAAAAGACCTGTATGCAGAAAATTAACTGATAAAGAAATTAAAGAGATACAATAGATGGAGAGATATACCATGTTCTTGGATTGGAAGAATCAACCTTGTGAAAGGACTCTACTACCCAAATCAATCTACAGATTCAATGCAATCCTATCAAACTACATGGCATTTTTCACCGAATAGACAAAAATTTCATAATAAAGTGAAGGAAAGAGGAGGGAAATGAAAAAGGGAAAACCATTCCTAAAAATTTCACATTCTATGAAACAACCAAAGACCCCGAATAGCCAAAGCAATCTTGAGAACGAAAAATGGAGCTGGAGGGAATCAGACTCCCTGACTTCAGAAATACACAAAGCTACAGTAATCAAGACAGTATGGTACCTGTCACCAAACAGATAGAGATCCATGGAACAGTATAGCAACCCAGAGCTAAACCCACGCACATATGTCCCTTATCTTTGATAAAGAGGCAGGAATGTACAGTGATAAAAAAGGGGACAGCCTCCAATAGTGGTGCTGGAAGCTGACAGGTACATGTAAAGTAGATATTAGATCACTCCCTAACACCAACACACCATAAGCTCAAATGGATTAAGACCAATGTAAGAGGCCAACACTATCAAACCTTAGAGGAAGACATAGGCAGAACACGCTATGACTAAATCACAATCAGCAAGATCCTTTTTGACACACCTCCTACAAAAATGGAATAAACACAAAAATAAACAATGGGACCCTCATAACTTCAAAGCTTTTGCACACACAGCAAAGGAAACCATAAACAACACAAAAGACAACTCGCAGATGGGAGAAAATTTTGGCAAATGAACACTGACAAAGGATTCATTTCCAAAATTTCCAGCAGCTCATGCACTCAATAACAAAAAAACAAACACCCAATCCAAATGGCAGAAGACCTAAATAGACATTTCTCCAAAGAAGATATACAGATTACCCACAAACACATGAAAGAATGCTAACATCACTCATCATTAGACGTAAAATAGATAGCTAGTGGAAAGCAGCCGCATAGCACAGGGAGATCAGCTCGGTGCTTTGTGACCGCCTGGAGGGGTGGGATAGGGAGGGTGGGAGGGAGGGAGATGCAAGAGGGAAGAGATATGGGAACATATGTATATGTATAACTGATTCACTTGGTTATAAGGCAGAAACTAACACACCATTGTAAAGCAATTATACCCCAATAAAGATGTTAAGAAAAAAAAAAAGAAAGAAAAGAGACAAGGAAGGGCACTACATAATGATCAGGGGATCAATCCAAGAAGAAGATATAACAATTATAAATATATATGCACCCAACACAGGAGCACCTCGATACATAAGGCAACTGCTAACAGCTATAAAAAAGGAAATCGACAGTAACACAATAATAGTGGGGGTCTATAACACCTCACTTACACCAATGGACAGATCATCCAAAATGAAAATAAATACGGAAACAGAAGCTTTAAATGACACAATAGACCAGATAGATTTAATTGATATTTATAGGATATCCCATCCAAAAATAGCAGATTACACTTTTTTCTCAAGTGCGCACAGAACATTCTCCAGGACAGATCACATCTTGGGTCACAAATCAAGCCTCGGTAAATTTCAGATAATCGAAATCACATCAAGCATCTTTTCTGACCACAATGCTATGAGATTAGAAATGAATTACAGGGGAAAAAAATGTAAAAAACACAAACACATGGAGGTTAAACAATACATTACTAAATAACCAAGAGATCACTTAAGAACTCAAAGAGGAAATCAAGAAATACCTGGAGACAAATGACAATGAAAACATGACAATCCAAAACCTATGGGAAGCAGCAAAAGCAGTTTTAAGAGGGAAGCTTGTAGTGATACAATCCTACCTCAAGAAACAAGAAAAATCTCAAATAAACAATGTAACGTTACACCTAAAGGAACTAGAGAAAGAAGAACAAACAAAACCCAAAGTTAGCAGAAGGGGAGAAATCATAAAGATCAGAGCAGAAATAAACAAAATAGAAACAAAGAAAAGAATAGCAAAGATCAATAAAACTAAAAGCTGGTTTTTTGAGAAGATAAACAAAATTGATAAACCATTAGCCAGATTTATCAAGAAAAAGAGGGAGAGGACTCAAATCAATAAAATTAGAAATGAAAAAGGAGAAGTTACAACAGACACCACAGAAATACAAAGCATCCTAAGAGACTACTACAAGCAACTCTATGCCAATAAAATGGACAACCTGGAAGAAACGGACAAATTCTTAGAAAGGTATAACCTTCCAAGACTGAACCAGGAAGAAATAGAAAATATGAACAGACCAATCACAAGTAATGAAATTGAAACTGTGATTAAAAATCTTCCAACAAACAAAAGTCCAGGACCAGATGGCTTCACAGGTGAATTCTATCAAACATTTAGAGAAGAGCTAATAACACCCATCTTTCTCAAACTCTTCCAAAAAATTGCAGAGGAAGGAACACTCCCATACTCATTCTATGAGGACACCATCACACTGATAACAAAACCAGACAAAGATACTACAAAAAAAGAAAATTACAGACCAATCTCACTGATGAATATAGATGCAAAAATCCTCAACAAAATACTAGCAAACAGAATCCAACAACATGTTAAAAGGATCATACACGATGACCAAGTGGAATTTATCCCAGGAATGAAAGGATACTTCAATATACGCAAATCAATCAATGTGATACACCATATTAACAAATTGAAGAAGAAAAACCATATGATCATCTCAATAGATGCAGAAAAAGCTTTGGACAAAATTCAACACCGATTTATGATGAAAACTCTCCAGAAAGTGGACATAGAGGGAACCTACCTCAACATAATAAAGGCCAAATATGACAAACCCACAGCAAACATCATTCTCAATGGTGAAAAACTGAAAGCATTTCCTCTAAGATCAGGAACGAGACAAGGATGTCCACTCTCACCACTATTATTCAACATAGTTTTGGAAGTCCTAGCCACGGCAATCAGTGAAGAAAAACAAATGAAAGGAATACAAATTGGAAAAGAAGAAGTAAAACTGGCACTGTTTGCAAATGAAATGATACTATACATAGAGAATCCTAAAGAAGCCACCAGAAAACTACTAGAGCTAATCAATGAATTTGGTAAAGTTGCAGGATACAAAATCAATGCACAGAAATCTCTTGCATTCCTATACACTAGTGATGAAATATCTGAAAGAGAAATTAAGGAAACACTCCCATATACCACTGCAACAAAAAGAATAAAGTACCCAGGAATGAACCTACCTTGGGAGACAAAAGACCTGTATGCAGAAAACTACAAGACACTGATGAAAGAAATTAAAGATGATACCAACAGATGGAGAGATATACCATGTTCTTGGATTGGAAGAATCAATACTGTGAAAATGACTATACTACCCAAAGCAATCTACAGATTCAGTGCAATCCCTATCAAATTACCAATGGTACTTTTTACGGAACTAGAACAAAAAATCTTAAAATTTGTATGGAGACACAAAAGACCCCGAATAGCCACAGCAGCCTAGAGGGAAAAAAACGGAGCTGGAGGAATCAGAATCCCTGCCTTCAGACTATACTCTAAAGCTACAGTAATCAAGACAATATGGTACTGGCACAAAAACAGAAACATAGATCAATGGAACGAGTTAGAAAGCCCAGAGATAAACCCACGCACCTATGGTCAACTAATCTATGACAAAGGAGGCAAGGATATAAAACGGAGAAAAGACAGTCTTCAATAAGTGATTCTGGGAAAACTGGGCAGCTACATGTAAAAGAATGAAATTAGAATACTCCCTAACACCATACACAAAAATAAACTCAAAATGGATTACAGACCTAAATGTAAGACTGGACACTATCAAACTCTTAGAGGAAAACATAGGAAGAACACTCTATGACATAAATCACAGCAAGATTTTTTTTTTTTTTTGTACGCGGGCCTCTCACTGTTGTGGCCTCTCCCGTTGCAGAGCACAGGCTCCGGACGCACAAGCTCAGCGGCCATGGCTCACGGGCCTAGCCGCTCCGCGGCATGTGGGATCTTCCCGGACCGGGGCACAAACCCATGTCCCCTGCATCGGCAGGCGGACTCCCAACCACTGTGCCACCAGGGAAGCCCAGCAAGATCTTTTTTGATCCACCTCCTAGAGTAATGGAAATAAAAACAAAAATAAAGAAATGCGACCTAAGGAAACTTCAGAGCTTTTGTACAGCAAAGGAAACCATAAACAAGACGAAAAGACAACCCTAAGAATGGGAGAAAATAATTGCAAACGAATCAATGGACAAAGGATTAATCTCCAAAATATATAAACAGCTCATACAGCTCAATATTAAAAAAACAAACAACCCAATTCAAAAATGGGCAGAAGACCTAAATAGACATTTCTCCAAAGAAGACATACAGATGGCCAAGAAGCACATGAAAAGCTGCTCAACATCACTAATTATTAGAGAAATGCAAATCAAAACTACAATGAGGGATCACCTCACACCAGTTAGAATGGGCATCATCAGAAAATCTACAAACAACAAATGCCGGAGAGGGTGTGGAGAAAAGGGAACCCTCCTGCACTGCTGGTGGGAATGTAAATTGATACAGCCACTATGGAGAACAGTATGGAGGTTCCTTAAAAAACTAAAAATAGAATTACCATACGATCCAGCAATCCCACTACTGGGCATATACCCTGAGAAAACCATAATTCAAAAAGACACACGCACCCCAATGTTCGTCACAGCACTATTTACGATAGCCAGGTCATGGAAGCAACCTAAATGCCCATCGACAGACAAATGGATAAAGAAGATGTGGTTCATATATACGATGGAATATTACTCAGCCATAAAAAGGAACGAAATTGGGTCATTTGTTGAGACGTGATGGATCTACAGACTGTCATACAGAGTGAAGTAAGTCCGAAAGAGAAAAACAAATATCGTACATTAACACATATATGTGGAACGTAGAAAAATGGTACAGATGAACCGGTTTGCAGGGAAGAAATTGAGACACAGATGTAGAGAAGAAACGTATGGACACCAAGGGGGGAAAGTGGCGGGGGTGTGGGGATGGTGGTGTGATAAATTGGGAGACTGGGATTGACATGGATACACTGATGTGTATAAAATGGATGACTAATAAGAACCTGCTGTATAAAATAAATAAATAAATAAATAAAAAAGATAAGTAAGTACTAGGGAGGTAATATACAAACGAGTAATATAATTAACACTGTTGTATGTTATATACGAAAGGTGTTAAGAGAGTAAATCCTAAGAGTTCTCATTACAAGGAAAACATTTTTCCTTTTTTTTTTTTTTTTTACTTTAGATGATGGGTTGTTCACTAAAATTACTTTGGCAATAATTCCATGATGTATGTAAGTCAAATAATTACGCTGTGTAACTTAAACTTAAAACTTGTATGTGAATTATATCTCAATAAAACTAGAAGGAAAAAAATTAAGCGATAACAAATATTTTTTTTTAAAAAGTGCTACTTTTGTTTTAGAAAACCTTAAACCCGAAAGGTAACAGATGATAAATTGGAAATGGATGAATCAAACGCATTTAGTACCCATGTTACCAAAAAGAAACAGGTTATAATTTGGCGGGGGGGGGGGGGGGGGGGTGGTTGTAGGCTTAAGGACGCATCTGATTCCATGTGTCCAAAGCGTGTAGTGAACCTCAGCACGACAATCCTGTCCCTTTGTGCAGGTAACTATGGCAACTACAGTCAGTGCCATTCAAATGTGGTCCTGGATGAAATCACTGAGCAGCAGAATGGTCTTCTGTGCAGGTAAAAGAAAAGCAGAATTATCACAAATGACTCAGCCGTGTTCTTCATTCCTCATTTTAGGGACCTCCTCCCGTTGTCAAAAGTTAGTTTTCCTTTCACCTTGTACACATCACTGTGTGCCTCTCATCTTTCTGAAAAAGTATTGAACAAAATTCCTCAGTAATCTCCAGCCACAGGTTCTAACTATTCCAGTTATGTTTTATTTTTACCTTCACCTCCGGCAGAAGAATATGAGAGTCCACTGCCAATGGCATTTCTAAGGTTTCATACATGTGCTTATCAGCAGCATAAAAACAGATTTCTCTGAGGCTTTCCCTCTATTGTATATCTGAGCATATGCTTTTGTAGCTATGCTTTTGTTACAATGCCTCAATGACCACGTAACTTTGGGTAAGTCCCAAAACTGCTTCAGTTTTTTCATGTACCTCTAGGGGTTAAGGTAAGAATTAAATACAACCAATCATTAAATAGGGTACAAACATGAACTCTACTATTCTTTTCTCTTTTACGTAAGTGTAGTTGATTTTAAATATTGTGTTAGTTTCAGGTATTCAGCAAAGTGATTCAGATCAACCGATCTATCTATCTATCTATCTATCTATCTATCTATCTATCTATCTATCTATTCTTCTTCAGATTCTTTTCCCATATAGGTTATTACAGAATATTGAGTAGAGTTCCCTGTGCTATACAGTAGGTCCTTATTGTTTACATATTTTATATATAGTAGTGTGTATATGTTAATCTCAAATTCCTACTTTATCCCTCCCCCCTACTATTCTTGAATATAGGACATTGTGCTACCCACTGGAGATTCAAAGCTCAATAAGAGGCTCTTTTCCCTTGACAAGTTGAAAACCAAAACCCAAAAACCAAGTACCATGTATCATAATATTGTAATCAACAGTCTATTGGCTATTAAGCAATGATATGTATAGATATACACTAAACTGGCCATCAGAAAATTCACTTTTAGTCCTACCTCTACCCTTATCTAGCTGTGTAAGCTGGTAAAACCAGTTAACCTGTTTGGGACTCAGTTTATCCATCTGTAAAGTAAGGGTTGAATTAAATAATTTCCTAAGTCCTTTGATTCAAACCCATGCTCTAGCATTTCTCATTATATCTCTCATTTCTAATACTTATTAGAGGCGAGACTGTACCTGGAAGACACTTGTAGTTGACCGTCCTACAGCCATGGCCCCTTAATCTTGGCTAACAGCACCCTCCCCCAAGTTTTGTCAGGTCTGGGGCAGCAATATATTCAGGGAGGTGTGCTCTCCTCAACTCCACGTGATGATGTGGAACTGTCAAAGCCACAAAAAGGGGGGGATGTGCGAAGAGTAACTCTACTTCCTGCCCTTGGATACGGGGGAGTGAGGAGGTGATGCCTGGAGCTAGGGCAACCATCTTCCAACCACTTGCTGATGTAAGGCTACCTAGTGAGGATGCAGAATGGAAAACTGAGACACATCAGGATTCTTTTTTTTTTTTTTGCGGTACGCGGGCCTCTCACTGTTGTGGCCCCTCCCGTTGCGGAGCACAGGCTCCGGACGCACAGGCTCGGCGGCCATGGCTCACGGGCCCAGCCGCTCCACGGCATGTGGGATCCTCCCGGACCGGGGCACGAACCCGTGTCCCCTGCATCGGCAGGCGGACTCTCAACCACTGTGCCACCAGGGAAGCCCCATCAGGATTCTTGATGATACTGTCATGCCAAGAAATGAATCAGTCCTTGAACTGTGCTTGAATTTGTGTGTGAGAGACTTTTTAAAAAAAGAAGAAGAGGGCTTCCCTGGTTTAAAATATCTAAATCTTGTTAGATATTTTAATAAAATAAAAGTATTCAATGTCCATCTAGTGGCCAATACGAAGACTTGGTCTCATGCCTTGAAATTCAACAGTAATATGACACTGGGAGAGCCAGCAGGAGGATCACGTGCGATATTAACAGGAGTCAGGCCGCAGGCGGATTGCATCACTTTTTCCCACAACATAGAATTCAGTCACATGATCGAGACCTATTCATGTGGGAAACTGGGGAAAAATGGTCTTCCTGTGTGTCCAGGAAGAAAAACAAAATATAACACGATTTGGTGGCCATATAGCAATCTCTGCCATACCGGATTTCTCATGTATGATACAACAGTTAATAATAATTGGTGGATTCGTACTATGCCCTTAACCATCTCAGTGACGATGATCTCACTTACGATGATCTCCTTTCACTCATGTTTTCTATTTTCCATTTAAAAATGAAAGGCAAGTTAATAATTAAGAAAGCTAGCTCAAAATCTATATAAAGTTAAATATGGGGAAATGGCTTTAAAAATATCAGATAAAGTTTGCAAAATCCACGGACAAATTCTTCCCAGGGAAGCAAAGCAGCTACCCCTCTAAGTAGGTGCATATAAGTGGTATTATTTATACCTAAACATCCACTAGGAAGAACGCCCGTAAAGAAAATGATGTCCTTAGGCACATACATTTTTTTTTCCTTTTCTCAAGCACAGCCTAGACAGCTTATCTTCTCCTGCAGCTTGTAACACACACTCTGCATTTCCACTCTGTCTGGCCTGGCTGGTTTTAAAGGAAGATGTGGGGTTGTGAGAAAATGCCAAAGGAGAAATCCACCTCTCCTTGTAGCTGAATCACATTTACCAGGAGATATAAGCAAGTAAATGTGTGCGCCTGCTAATGGCAACAGAGTTTTCGTTTTATGAGTTGTATCACGTTTATGGCAACTTCTACTTTTTGTAAGCAGGCACAAGAACAGAATTACAATTTATATCCATCTAAATAAAAAAATGCCATGGAAATAATTTCTATATATGTTACCTAGAAGATAAAGAAGTCTCCAGCATTTCCCAAAGAACTCTAGCTGGCATTACAATTTTTTAATGCGAACCATGTAATGTGGAATACTATTAACATAGGACATGATTTAAAATTTTTAGCTTAATGAAATGCAATGTACATTCTCATTCGAATTTGGTTTTGCATTTCACTTGAAACAGGGCGTAAATATGAATTTACTGATTTCGATATAGCTTGGCTTTGAAAATAGTAATTTTTGAACACTTAATCCTAAAGGGTCCACCTCACTGGAAGACTGAAAAGAAATGGTCCTCTTCAGTAATAGTATGCACTTCATAACTTTTAAAAATGTATAGTAAAATAAACTGATATATATTAAAATAAATATATATTAAAAGAAACAGAAAAACACAGAGACTGCATACATGTTTAAGATAAGATTATGAAAACAAAAGATGTCAAAGAAAGTTCACTGGAAACTAAACCCACGGCCACTAGGGAGTGAAACCTCTGTGTTGATAGGGATACTTTAGTGGAAAATTTTCAAAAGCACTATTTGCTCAAGTTATTTGCTCAAGTCACTTATCTCCAGCTTGATTTTTGCCTCAAGAGTTTCACATCTAAGTGAGTGTGTTCGAACACATCCAGGGACAGGAAACTCATTCCCTTCCTTGCAATCCCTTCTACAGTTGGGAAGCTCTATAAGTTAGAAGATATACTGTCAGGGTAAGTAAATCTAGCTGCTACAACAAAAGACCCCCAATTCTCCATGGCTGGACACAATAAGGATTTAGTTCATGCTCATATCACAGTCCAACATGGAGTTGCTGTCCCGATTCCTCTCACGCACCCAGGCTCCCAACCACCATCTTCTAGGGTCTCAGAATTTTCCCCTGGGTCTTCTGCACCTGGCTGGCTGGCAGGCTAGGACATATAGCGTATCAGGGTCCCAAGGCTGGAGATGAGCTCACAGATCTTTGAGGGCACTGGCTGTGTCTGTTAAGGAAAGCTATCCTTCCATTGAGCTAAAGTGCTTCTTGCAGGAGCTTCTCCCTATAGGACCCAGCTTAAACTTGAGTCGTGTTGACTAAGTTTAATTCTGCTTTTGTACAACAGCCCTACAGATATTCAAAGATAGTCGTCATGCTTCTTGGTTCACTTTTGTTTTGGGGCTACTCCTACAATTAGCCAACTTGTTCTCATATGGTCTGTTTTTATGTCCCCACGTGATCTTTTGTTTTTCTTAGCTCCAGTTGTTCTATAGCTTGAGTAAAAACTGAATGAAACTGCAGTGCTTGCTTCGGCAGCACATATACTGAAAACTGGAATGATACAGGGAAGATTAGCATGGCTCCTGCGCAAGGATGACACGCAGATTTGTGAAGTGTTCCATATTTTTTACGTGGCTGGACCTAGAGACTGTCATACAGAGTGAAGTACGTGAGAAAGGGGAAAAAAAATGTCGTATGATATTGCTTATATGTGGAATCTAGAAAAATGATACAAATATTTGCAAAGCAGAAATAGAGAAACAGATGTAGAGAACGGACGTATGGATACCAGGGGGAGAAGGGGGGAGTGGGATGGACTGGGAGATTGGTATTGACATATATACACTACTATGTATAAAATAGACAACTAATGAGAACCAACTGTATAGCCCAGGGAACTCTGCTCAGTGCTCTGTGGTGACCGAAATGGGAAGGAAATCTAAAAAAGAGGGGATATATGTATACGTATAGCTGATTCACTTTGCTGTACAGCAGAAACTAACGCACCACTGTAAAGCAACTATACTCCAATAAAAATTAATAAAAAAAATACTGCAATAGTGATCGCATGGCTGCCAAGCTACATTTCTTCCTTTTTGCACTTAGTTTAATGGTAGGACTGATACTCTATTCATTTCACGTTGTTGGATTTGAATACTGTGACTAGCCTAATCCGCACACATTTGCTCCTATCTGTTCCATCTCTGGCCCTTTAAACATGTGACATCCCTAAAAGCAACTGAGCGGTTTAGAGCCAGCCATGAACACAGCCAGATGCTCAGACCAAAATCTTTGTAGTTATCCACGGTTTGTTTCTTTCTCTCAAATCTGACATCCAGTTCATCGGGAAATTCTGTCAGTCTCACCTAGAATCTGACGACCTCTCACCATATCCCACTGCTCTGGTCCAAGCCACCCCCATCTTTTGATTGCATTCCTGCTGTAGCCTCCTAAGGCGTGCCTGCTTCTACCGTGCATTCGGCCTGCACCCCCTCCCCAGCCTATTTAAAGCTGTCACTCTTTTGAACTTCTCTGCTCAAAACTCTTCAACGGCTCCCATTTGCACACGAGTAAAAGCCAAAGTTCACGCAACACCTACAAGCCTCTAAAAGGTCATTGCCGGGCAATCCATGACACACACCTCATGCTCCCGTGTCAGGGCCTTTGCACTTGCTCTTCTCTCTGCCTGGGATTCTCTCCCCCAGGAGAACAGCATGATTTGCACTTCTTTCGGGTCTCTGCTCAACTGTTATCTTTTCCAAGACACTTCATATGACAAGACAACTTCCTCACTCCTCTCTCTTTCTGCAGCTTTGTCTTCATAGCATCTCTCACTACCTGACATATTAGACACTCGTTGGTTTATTGTCTGTCTCCCTCTATTAGAATATAAGCCGAATGAGGACAGGGACTTGTTACATTGACTTCTGTAGCCTCAGCATTCAGAATAGAGCTGGATATATGGCTGGTGCTCAGTAAGACTTGCTGAGGGAGGCATGAACCCTTTACTGCCCTCAGCTTCCGGCTCCGCCCCCGGCCTGCCAGGTCCCTTGGTTTTATGTGTTCTTTTCACAGTGAGGTTACCTCCTGTCCCTTGAATTTGTACTTCAAAGTATGAGTTGTTTCCCCAGCCTTAGATATTACCCTTCAAATGTATAAATTAATGAATAAAATGTAAGCTTAATTAAGGCACTAAGTAGTTTCAACTCTAAGTTAACTTAGGCAAGACCGATTCACTAATTCTCGTGTTTTATTTCTGCCTTCTGACTTAGAAATCAACTCCTGTGCAATAACCAAAATTCTCTCTAAAACATATTTTCAGCACTAGGCGTTGGTTTCTGTTTGTTTATAAATTTTTTTATTTTGTTTTATTTATTTTTGGCTGCGTTGGGTCTTCGTTGCTGCGTGTGGGCTTTCTCTAGTTGCAGCGAGCCGGGGCTACTCTTCGTTGCGGTGCGTGGGTTTCTCATTGTGGTGGCTTCTCTTGTTGTAGAGCACGGGCTGTAGGCACGCAGGCTTCAGTAGCTGTGGATCGTGGGCTCTAGAGCTCAGGGTCAGTAGTTGTGGCACAGGGGCTTAGTTGCTCCGCGGCATGTGGGCTCCTCCCGGACCAGGGCTCGAACTCATGTCCCCTGCATTGGCAGGCGGATTCTTAACCACTGCACCGCCAAGGAAGCCCGGCACTAGGCATTGTTAATGCAAAAATCAGCACAGCACATTTCTCAGAAAATATTTGCTCTTAACAATGGAAGGCAAGGTCTATACCTGCCTTAATCTTTCTTTTATATCATCGACCAAAAAGGTAGAAATAGAAACCTACATTTCTTTAAAGAAAAAAAGGAAAACAGGGCTTCCCTAGTGGCGCAGCGGTTAAGAATCCGCCTGCCAATGCAGGGGACACGGGTTCGCGCCCTGGTCCGGGAGGATCCCACATGCCGTGGAGCAGCTAAGCCCATGCACCACAACTACTGAGCCTGCGCTCTAGAGCCCGCGAGCCACAACTACTGAGCCCGCGTGCCACAACTACTGAAGCCCACGTGCCTAGAACCCGTGCTCCACAACAAGAGAAGCCAGCGCAATGAGCAGCCCGCGTACCACAACGAAGGGTAGCCCCGGCTCGCCACAACTAGAGAAAGCCCACGTGCAGCAGTGAAGACCCAACACAGCCCAAAATAAATAAATTTAGAAAAAAAAAGGGAAACATTGTTTTTCCAATGAAAAATACAAGAATTGAAACATGAAAAAGGAAATTATCAGAAAATTCCCCCCAATGTGAAAACATAACAAAATTTAATTATTTTGTAGATGGAGGTTAAAAAAGACAGTGATACAGTTTTAAGGCCTTTTGCCAAAAGCTACTGTCATTCCTAGCCATACCTTTTAAGGTTTTCCTCCATGGGAATGCAAAAGAAAGTTATCAAAAAATGTCTGTTGTGTAAGTCGTCCCTGCCAAGCATTCTCCTTGAGTAACAGAAAATTCTACCACTATTTTAAGAGAACTGTTCTTTAGCTTCAATTAACCGCACTCCTTAGTGAAGCATTATAAAGATCTGTGTATCATTTCTACGGTCATTCAGACAATGAATATTTATGGAGAGCATGTTTTATATACAGAGTTTGAGAAGAGAAAAAGATTATTCTCGGGGAGGGTAAGGGGGAGTCCTGAGAGGGAGGGGATATAGGTACACATATAGCCGATTCACTTTGTTGTACAGCAGAAACTAACACAACAATGTAAAGCAATTATAATCTAATGAAGATGAAAAAAAAAAGGTTATTCTCAGCAGAGGTAGTTCTAGCAAAGGTGGAATTTCTGCCGGGTCAACTGAACCTTTAGTGCACGTAGATATAGACACTAATATAGTTATCGTTACATGTAGATATAAATATAGCAGCAACCAAAAGGAATTTGGTCTTATTCTACCTAATAAATTTATTCATGTACTTCCTCTACCTTGAAAATATTACCTAAATAGGGAAAACACTTTTGTCATGAGAAGAATTTCCCCTTCCAATAGCATCAGCTACTTTTCCTTTCTTGGGTAAGTCAGTTATTTACTTAAGAACAATTTATGGGGCTCCTATACATGCCAGAGTGGGTAGGGCACTGGAGATATAAAAATGTATAAAATCCCCGAAACCCACAGTAGACATGGGGGTAGAGTCAAGGGCAACAATAGGACTATGTGCTACAGAAGACTCACTCTGATACATTCATTCATTCAACAAATCTTTACTAAGTGCCTTCTATGTGCCCGGCACTGTTCTAGACGTTTAGGATACATCAGTGAAATACACTGACAAAATCTCTGTCTTTGATGTGCTGCCACAGCATGATAGAAAGATAAGGAACAAGAAACAAAATAAATTATATGGTATCTTAGAAAATAAGCCCTATTGGGAAACAGAATATGGTAAGGGGCAGTGGGAGTACTGTCGGCAAGATGGGGGGTTTGTAATTTACACAAGAAGTCAGAGAGGACCTCTTAGGAAGGTAATATATGATCCTCTCACCTTAAGTAATGTACATTTGTGGGGTGACACCAGTATGTAGTGGAAAACCTTGACTTTAGAGTCCAGTTGGCTTGGATCAAAATGTGTTCCATGTTATTTAACAATCCGAGCCTGAATTTCCTCCTTGACAAAATGGGAACAATAACATTTCCATCACAAGTTGTTGGGAAGATTGAAACAATATTTGCCAAACCTCTTTTTTAAAACATACACCTGGAGTATAGTAAGTACTCAATCACTTCAGACCCTGGACTTGCCCTACGGGCCATGAGACAGCCTGCTCTGTATGGCTTCCATCTGTGGAAAGAGCCACCCACCTTCATCCCCCAACACTCAGGCCAGGTCAGTCAGCTTTATTCTCAGAATTTTCTTAATTGGGCCTAAGAGAAAAGAACACTTTTCTCTCAGGTTATGATGTAGTGAGGATGTGAGCCCAAGAGCTGAAAGTGACCAGAGAGCCCCTGTCTTGTCAAGACAGCTGGCCCAAGAGACTGAAGTGGGTAGAGAACGAATAGAAAAGATAATAAGCAGAGGCTGTATTCTTTCACCGTTCTATTCCTAATTCTGTGGGTCCTCAGCTGCCCTTCTCTAGTAGATTGCAAAATTTGGCCCCAAATTCCATCAAAAAGTAGAATCTATCCACTCCTTGAATCTGGGCATGGTCATACAGTTCTTGTAGGTCAACAGGACACCAGCGAACGTGAAGCAAGTAGAGGCTTAAAAAGTGTTTGTGCTTTGGGAGCTGGCCTCTCTTGCTGCCGGGTACCTTTCCATTAACCTATGCAATGGTCCAGGCCAGCCATCTAGAAGATGAGAGACATGGAGAGCATAGATCATATAGACCATGTACAAGCACCATAGCTGATGCTTTGTAGACCAACCAGTCCCCAGACGACCTGCCAGCTGACTACAGACGCATGAGTGACCCCAGGTGAGACCACCTGAAGAATCATCCAGCTGAGTCCAGGTAATTGCTGGCCCACAGAATCATGACCTAATGATTGTTGTCTTAAGCCACTAAGTTCACAGATAGCTTGTTACGCAGCACTGGATAGCTGATACACTCCTCTCGCACACACACCCAACACGAACAAACTTTCCATTCCTTTCCCTAAAATAAAAGATTTTTTCTTTTGCCATTTACAACCAAAAGACATCCTGACTAAAATGAAAGGGCTTCCTGTGTCAGTGTCAGTGCCTCGACGCTCTGTCCATTCATTTAGTTTATTCTGTGACTCGAACTATGCCCCTAAATCCCAAGCTTCTCCTCCCAACCCCCATGTTGCCATTACCCACTTAATGCTCTGTCCTCACAAGTTGCCAAAGAACCATCTCCTCCCTTCTCTCCATGCCCAACAACCTGCAGGTTGGACCCCTTCCCATGGCCTTGGCCAAGGGTCTGTACCTGCCACTTCCTGTTGGCTCTTCCCAATGCCAACTGCTTGATGATGCAACTCTCCATCTGTTACTGACCATCGGACCTACTGCCACCACGCCTCACTTGTCTGTGTAGGCCTCCTCCTGCAAAGAGGAGAGCTATCCACCGGCCAAATACTGACAGCCAGCTTCCTCCTTGGATGTTCTGTTCCATTAGGCCCAGATTCTCATGCTCTTATTCTTTTGGTTTTTGGTTTATCCTCTGTCTGAGATACAGCGGGGCCTGGGAAGTCAGGTGAATCTCCACGAGCTCTCATATCCAGATGGTAAATTGTAAACCACAGAAGTAGATGATGAGCTTTAAAAACAAGTCATAAGGAAATACTCTTTCTCTCTGCTGGAAGAATATTGACAGGGCTGTTGTTGCAGAGACCTGGGGAGTCTGTGGGCTGCCTTTGGGGTGCATAGACAGTGAAGACGGTTCTGAATAGTATGAGCTGGATAGGTCAACGCTCAACTCGTATTCCCTTAAGCCTTTCCATTTCTGTGCCTGGTGGCCTGACACCTGCCAGCCCCTACATCTCTTTGCTAGAGAGCCTTCTCTGGTGCTGGAACCGATTTTTGCTTGCTCTGGCAAGGTCAGAGGTACTGGAGAATTAAAGTCTCCCACCTCTGGCCCTGTGCAGTCCTTACCTAGTCAATGACCAGAGTTGGTATATAAATACCCCAACTCCCTTGTCACTTGGCTGGGATACCTCTGAGGAGTCTGTTTGACACTGGCTCCCAGAGTTCCCCAGTAGGATTAAGCTTCAGATGCCCACGGTGATAACTTACTTGAAACACAGTCTTTATTGGTTTCCTTCCCTCCTTTGTCTCTCTCCTCCAAATAAATCACTTGCGCTTGAAATTTTGTTTCAAGATCTACATCCAGGAGAGCCCAAACAAAGACAGTAACCCACCTACTGAACGCCCTGAAGGACAGGAGTTGGATCTACGAAGCTGATGGCAACAGTTTAGGGGGAAAAGAGCCTAACGATGTGATGATGAACAGAACCAGCCACTGGGATGGTAAAGAGGCTAAGAGCTGCCACTGGGCCCCATGTGCCCTCTGTCCAAGAGTCTGGGTGATTTTCCTGATAGTGGAGTAACTGAAACAGGCCGAATATAAGGGCAAGTTTTGGTTATGACCTGCTCCATCTGTAACGTGGGCATCGGTCTCTTTGCCCAATATCCACAGGGCAATAAACTTGTGGAATTTAATTTCTTTGCATGTGGAGCTATTCAAGCATTACTCTGCAGATTTCTATGGGAGAATGATACTCTGATACGATTCTTTGTCTAAGAGCAAAGTACAACTTAAACAGATAACCAGGGGTGTTCCAATAACTATGTTCAAATATTTATGCAACATTGACTTTTTGAGCACAGAGTTAAATTCCTTAGTTCTTTTGCCAAATGCCTTCAGACTTCATTGACTTTTTTTGGAATTAGTACAAAAGCAGAGATTATATCCAAAACTTGTACAAGGATTCTGTGTGGTCCAGAAAATGATGAGTCTTTACTGGTACATATGAATTAAATATTGAACATGTTTACTTTTCATCTTTTGGGACAGAGTGAACAACCAAACTGACTGAGGAAAGACTGCTATGTAAATCTTGGACCTATTCTTCTAACAAAGAGCAGAAAAATGCTTAATAGTTCTGAATGATGAACCGTGTAAGAAAAAAAGTGATTTCGGCATCTGGGAGACAAGGCTGACCATCTGAAGAGGGCTCCCTTTGCTCGCAGCCAGTATTGTTGTCACTGCTTTGTCAAGAATTCTGAGATCCTTCGAGTGTGACAGGGAGGATAGGAAATCAAATCTCTCTACTTAACAGAGAACGTATTAGAACCGCTTCAAAATTAGCCTTGGCTCGGCTTAGTGAAATTTCCCTATTGTTCAGCGGTGGCCCACCAGATCCACAGCATTCCAGTGGTAGCCCTTTGCCTGTAAAAAGCCTCGCAGATCAGAGGACCTACGAAATGAAGATGACTATTCCTCTTCCCCAGGTTCACAAAAAGACTCCAACCTGCTCAGCCTTTGGAGTAGGCTAAATATTCGAGGCATCCCGACTTAGGAGGACACGCTTTATTCTCCAATGCACAATTTAACGTGTAAAATGCCTATGATATCGAGCCAGAAATTTCTGCTATGAAACTCACCAGCCCTGCTGTGCTCGAGAAATCAGTTTCGAGAATGGTAGAGTAACCAAGAGACGTGAACTGGAGTCACTCCTCTCTGGCGTCGCTGAAGTGTCTCCAGTGGGATTTTACTTGGAAGGCCTTCTCCCTGAGGACTTCTCCCCAGGTCTGGTTAAATTAATTTGACTTCACTGGCCTGAGATAAGAGAATTATAATTGCTTCTCCACTCGTCATCCCTTCCACTCTGCACCCGCACACAATCTTTGTGTTTCCAACCCTCCTGAATGTGTCACTGCAATATCCACGTGACTTTCTAGTTGACACCAACATGTGCATAAAATCTGACCCTCACAGCTCACCTTTTATGAGTGAGTACACACTCACCCTCTGTGTGTTCACCTCCCTTTGGCCTAACAACAGTGTGCCCAAATTTACAGTCTTCGGGGCACCAGTCAGTGAGGCAATGTAGCAAACAAAGGATCTCTTGATTCAGATTGTACCAATGTCAAATGCTGATGTGTGTAAATCATTAACTGTGTTTTCACTGGTGAGTCCAGTTTGATCTTTCATTGCCTGGTGACCCCTGGGGTCTGCGGCTCCCCAAGAAGCAGGGACGTTCAGGATTTTTTATTACCAGCTCATAACTAATTTATAGATTACTATGGAGTCAGGTGCACAGATTCAATGCCTCATCTATCACTATAAGTAGCTCCAGTGTTAAGGGCTGGCTACTTCCCAGCAATCAACGAAGAGAACAGAGACGAGGAAAAGGGACAAGACCCATATGCCACAGAAGGGATATCTTTCCGAAGAAGCACGAATGTCTCAAGGTAAAGAATTTACTACTTACAAACGACCAAGCTCTCTATCTCCTAAAGGTAAAACCCACTGTATGTCACATAGTAAAAAAGAGAAAAAAGAAAAGATCATTAAAATTATGTTTTTCCTCTCTGATTTGCCTTCTTCAGTGAAGATTTACCAGCACAGCTGCATTAGACTCAAACTTGTAGCAAGTACGATTGCTTTTTAAAAAAGAGAGGGCTCTTTCTTAACTAGAAAATTTTATCATGCCAGGAAATGACCTTGAAAGAAAAGGAAAACACTGAAGCCTAATTACAGCTTTGATAACACATGTGCTATGTCTTTTGCACAACAGCATTGAGCGTAGAGTTTATTTCCTTATGATTTTCTAAAGAGTGTGGTATTATGTGCACATGTTGATATGTGATAGAAAGACTTGAAAAGTGCAAATGCTAAAAGGGCTGTTTATTACATATCTTCAAAGAAACCAGCGACTTAGGGATGTATAGCACATTCCTGAGTTTTACGTGGTTTCCTCGATAGCATTAAGAGTTTTCCGCGAAGATACTCTGGAATTCCATCTCCATCACAGCCAAGTATATACTCCCACCCTCTGACCCCTCAGTCACGTCCACAACTTTGACACACAAAGCTCGTTCTCCCAGAGCAAAGGAAAGATGGGCTGCATAAATAAAACCTAAATCCAGTGGCATCTGAAACAAGTACGAGTGGAATAAAGAAATCTCTGAACATATTCATAAGGAGTGTTCCTTTATGGTACTTTTCTCTGTCTCAGGGACAGCACCGAAGCTGTGCCACATTCTGAAACTGTTGCTATGGCAAAAGCGTCTTGTTTTATTGACTATGGAGCACATTGTTGTGTTTAAGTCATGTAAATGATCAGGATACAAAGGAAAGGGCCTCGGCAGGCCCTGCTCAATCACGACAGCGCTGGGGTCTCTCCCCCTTGACACATGCATTTACACAGCCTGGGAAGGCATTTCTTTCAGAAAGCTTCACTTGCTGGGTGTTGCTAACTGGTCTTTGGAGACATTTATGAGATCTCCATATCTTTGAGAATTGATTCTGCAGGGGCAAAAGAATTCACAATGATGAAGCCCTTGCTTTTGTTTTAAGGCCAGGATCTTTCTATAGAAAATTTGCATTCTCTCCCTATTAACACATTTTTGTTTCCAGGCTCCTGGTCTTGTCTAATACTTCAACTTTCTATCAATTTCTGTCACTTAGAAGCAAAGTAGGAGAGTTTCTCTTTTGTTCCCCACTTATCTCTCAAATGTGTGTTTTTAATTAAGTATTTTACTACAGCATCAATTCACACTGATTAGACATAATTACAGAAACAAAATATGCAGAATACATTTTAATAATGCCTGCCACCTCTGAGGAAACAATGAGGATCTAATTAAATGATCTAAGTGTTGTTTGAAAGCAAAGCAGAGTTAAAAAATAGTAATATATTTTGAAAAGGAGTTTAATAGTATTTTTGGATACAAATGTAATCTAAAATGCACCATTATCTGGGGTTTCAATACATGTAATTTAAAAAAAAACCACTGAAGGCAACATTTGTTTACGTGAAGAATCAAATGACACTCTTTAATAATTAAAAGCTTGATCCAATGAAAACAGTTTCAATTGTGACACTTGAGACAAGCTGTGATAATTTGCAGCCCAATTTCTCAGGGAAATTTTACCACTATGAAAATCGATTTTTGACAGTATTCTGTCAGTGTCGATTTCCAGGGTTTGACACTCTATGTACTTATGAAGAATGTTATCATTGGGGGAAGCTGCATGAAGTGTACATATGAATTCTCAGCACTAGTTTTGCAACCTTTTGTGTCTTAAACTATTTCACACTACAAAACAGTTAGAGCAAAAATCCACTTTGGATGCCGAATAAAAATGTATTTTTCCGACTTGTAGAAAAATGTGCTGTCTCAGTAGAGCTTAGATATTACAATTACAGAGCCATATGACATATTACTCCCAGCACTTGTGTAGGGGTCTGGAGTCAAAGGAGTTTTGGACAATAAGTTAACTTTCTCAACAAAAATTCTATGTACTCCACATTTTCAATTCACTCAGAAAAGAATTCTGTAAACAATTATAAGTGAGAGCTCTATTTACTTTTACTACTTCAGACGTCCCTCCAGTAGTTATTAAAACAGCATTTACAATTCCCATAAACCTAGTTGTGTCATTGGATCTCTCACTTTAACTTTGTTGTCCTCTTTTTAAAAACTTGGTAGTTAAAATCCTAGTTTTGCATTCCTCCTCTTCATGAGTGAAGCTCAGAGATTTAAAAAAAAAGAATATAAAACATAGCACACGGGCTTCCCTGGTGGCGCAGTGGTTGAGAGTCCGTCTGCTGGTGCAGGGGACACGGGTTCGTGCCCCGGTCCGGGAAGATCCCACGTGCCGCGGAGCGGCTGGGCCCGTGAGCCATGGCCGCTGAGCCTGCGCGTCCGGAGCCTGTGCTCCGCAACGGGAGAGGCCATGGCAGTGAGAGGCCCACGTACCGCAAAAAAAAAAAACAAAAAACCATAGCACAAACCAAGATTATACCTAATGTAAATGTCTGTTCATATTTCACTTGGGTGTAACCGCGTGTGTCTGTGTATGTGTGTGGAGGTGTGTAATCATACAATGTCAGGATCAAGAGAATCATAGGAATCACCTAATTCAACCTAAATATTAACATATTAAACATACATATATTTGATATTTATAATACATACCCCTGGTTATATAATAAGTCTTTGCCTTTCCATGGCATTCTTTAAGGCGCCATGATAGCACACACCTAATTTTATCCTAATATTATTCTGTGAACTTACTAGAGGTCGTTACCATTATTCTCACTGAGAAAATGGGCAGCTAACTTCTAAAGAGGTCCAACCGCTAGCTTACTCTTATAAGGCATGCCAAGGTGAGGTTGGGGATTAAAACCCAGACTCCATACTACTCAGCCGTCAACAAGAATGAAATAATGCCGTTTGCAGCAACAAGGATGGACCTAGAGATTATCATACTAAGCGAAGTAAGTCAGACAGAGAAAGACAAATACCGTACGATATCATTTATATGTGGAATCTAAAATATGACACAAATGAACTTATCTACAAAACAGAAACAGACTCACGGACATAGAGAACAGGCTTGTGGTTGCCAAGGGGGAGGGGGTTGGGGCAGGGATGGACTGGGAGTTTGAGATTAGCAGATGCAAATTATTACATATAGAATGGATAGACAACAAGGTCCTACTGTAGAGCACAGGGAACTGTATTCACTATCCTGTAATAAACCATAATGGAAAAGAATATGAAAAGGAATGTATATACACGTATAACTAAATCACTGCTGTACAGTAGAAATGAACACAACAACTATACTTCAATAAAATAAATGAAAAGAAAAACAAAACCAGATTCCACATCCTTGCTCAAGGTACTTCATTCTGAGCCACAGTCTCTAAGGCCATGGTCATGATTAAATTATCTTGTTTGGCATCTCCAATAGTGCCACTTGGCGAAAATATTTAATTAAAAGCGATAACAGGAGTTAGTTATCGTTTTTTATTTATTTAATTAATTTATTTATTTTTGGCTGTGTTGGGTCTTCGTTGCAGCGCGCGAGCTTTCTCTAGTTGCGGCGAGCGGGGGCTACTCTTCGTTGCGGTGCGCGGGCTTCTCATTGTGGTGGCTTCTCTTGCTGTGGAGCATGGGCTCTAGGCGTGCAGGCTTCAGTAGTTGTGGCGCACAGGCTCAGTAGTTGTGGCTCGCAGGCTCTAGGGCACAGGTTCAGTTGTGGCGCATGGGCTTCGTTGCTCTGTGGCATGTGGGATCTTCCCGGACCAGGGCTCGAACCCATGTCCCCTGCCTTGGTAGGCAGATTCTTAACCACTGCGCCGCCAGGGAAGTCCCCCTCTTTTTTAACTTATAATAAATAAAAGCATTTTGGAACACTGGGCTCTGTATCATAACTCCTTTTCTTTCCCTAACAGCTTCACTGACATACAATTCACATACCATACAGTTTATTCATTTAACGGGCACAAGTCAAGGTTTTATTTGAATATCCACAGAGTTGTAGAACTAGCAGCACAATCTAATTTACAGAACAGGCTCAGCTCCCATAAAAGAAACCTTGTATGCATTAACAATCACTCCCTACTCCCCCCACCTTCCACTCCCAGCCCCGAACAACCACTAATGTACTTTCTGTTTATACGGAGATTTACTTAATCTGGACATTTCATACAAATGGAATCACAGAACATGTGATCCTGTGTAACTGGCCTCTTTTACTCAGCGCAATGCAGCATGTACCGGTACTTCAGTCCTTTTTATTGCTGAGTAATACTCCATTCCATGGATTTGCTACATATTATTTATTCCTTCATCAGTTGATGGACATTTGGGCTCTTTCCACTTTTTGGCTATTGTGAATGATGCTGTTATGGGCATTTATGTACGAGTTTTTGCGTGGACATATGTTTTCATTTCTCTTGGGGCTATACCTAGAAGTGAATTGCTGGGTCATGTGTTAACTTCATGTTTAACTTTTTGAGGAGCCACCAGAATATTTCCAAAATGGCTGCACCATCTTACATCCCACCAGTAATTCCTTTTTTTAACCTGAGCTAACAAAGTCACTCTGAGGGCTTATGTTTTGACTGTTACTAGTAAACTCCAAAGTCCCTTCTTTCACTGGCCAGTTGAAAGATGGGAGAGTGTATTTGCCTCACCATGATTTCAGAAAAGTGATCAGGAATTAGAATGGGAAGCAAGGAAATTAAGGATGTGTTTATCAATTCTACATCTAGAGTGTGAATTACTTTTCGGCAAGGAAAATTAAAATTTTAGATGACAACAAATACACATTCACACAAAACTCAATTACCCTACAAAAATAAAAACAAACCAACCAGTCAAACAGGAACTCCCAATGTGCAGGCGTTTGCTTCTTCATCTCCTGAAGAATTAGGAGATATTTGAACTGTTTTTATAGTTTTGTAGTTTTCACTAGCAAGAGATATTTTGGGCTATAAAGACATCCATGCAAAAGCCCTCACACCTGCTCCCTGCCCACAGACACACAACTATGAAAAAAAATCTCCAAAGATGCATGAAGAAACCTTTTATAATCTCAAGGATTCTTAAGTTTCTAGACAGGGATCAATACAGACTTTGGCTTTTCAGACAAGTTTGGACACCTTCTGGAATTTAAAACACATACTTGGCCCCTGACAAATCAAGTAAGAGTCTGGAGGTGAAGGAGGTTGCTTCTTTTGTGCACAAACCTATCAATGCTCTGACTAGCTCTTTCTGTGTGGCCAGAAAGGTGCGTGCCAGAGAGGGATGCAGAAGTCTCCTGGCTGGCATTGCTAGGCTGCTGGGGCTGAAGTGGCCATGTTTTCTCCTTCTTCTTGATTCTTATAAGATCCATCAGTTGGTGCTTTTGACTTGTTCCTATCCGTGAGCTATGTGGCTGGATTTGAGCGAAGCCACTGTGTCACTCCCAACGATGATAAGTCAACAAACGTTCCGGCTGGGGAACCATCTCCAGCAGGGAGAACTGGAAGGTATTGAGCGAAAATGGAAGAGAAGCAGAGGAAGAAGGGATGAGTAAACAGAAAAAAAGAGAGGAAAAAGAGCGTGTGAAATAGGGAAAGAGTACGTCCTGGGACACAGGTCAGAAGGGGGGAAGGGTGGCAGAGAGCAAAAAACCAAGAGCTTGGGCTGAGGGTGTTAGCCCTTGGTTGGTACAATGATTCGTTGGTAATGCCCAACGTGAGCTTGCCAATGACTTCAAACCTCAGCAAGAGTTACCAGTGGTTTCTAGCTTTGCAAACTGAAATTGAAACTCAAAATGCCTTTGATAAACTGCAATTAAATATTACAGAGAAGAAATGCCCTCTAGGTTACAGAATAACACAAAAAGAGAAAAATCAATTTTTTTTAAATGGGAAAGGAATAAACAAAGCTATCCAGCTACCTAATAGCAAGCACTGATCGTAGAAGTAAGTCGAATATGGAGATACACTGAAGTATTAGCTACCCAGCCTGCAGAAATCTGGCCATGCAAGCTATTTCAAAGGTGCTCTGCCTATAGTTCCGAGCGCCACAGTTAAAGAGGGGTGTGGAAAACTTGGCAAGAGTTCGGGGCAAAGCCACAAAGAAGATCAAAGAGTTGAAGAAAAGGGGCCTGAGAGGAACGACTCAGGGAGCTGGAAAAATTCAATCTGGAGAAGAGAAGATTAAGGACATAATTGAGGAGCTTTTCATAGGCAAGGTGGCCACCTGCCCTCCATCGCCACTACGGACGGACAGAGACACAAGAGGCTTAAAGAGGCAACATGGGGGATCTCAGTTAAGTTTAAGGAATTCCCTGACATGAGAAACGGCAAATAATGAAATGGGCTCCTGATCATGGATGGGAATAAGGAATATCCTCTAGTGTCTTAGAAAAGAAGTAAGACTCTCCTAGGTGTGGGATGGCTTACAGACCTTGCTACCTAGAGCTGGGGCTGGGATGATAGAGTGGGTCTATTCTAACATTCTAGAACACAATGTGCTTCGACTTCACACTCACGTATTCATCATTTGCCTGACCAGATTTCTCACATTTCTTGGGCCTGACACAAAACACCTTGTCTGGCATGCTACTTTGAGATACAACCATTTCACCTGTGAAAAAGGACACTGGAAGAACATCTTTGAAGAGTGGGAATCTGTTGAGGGAAACAAGTCAGCTAAACAAGACTCACCAGGGTGGGGGTGGGGTAAGGCACCTCGGAGTGCATGCTGGGATTAGGGCTAATTAAGATGTTGACTGAATCTATGCTAATCACGTCCCACCAGACTCTGCTGGATTAGTATGTAAATTGGTAAACTCTGTTCTGAAATTGCCCTACCAGCTGAGGTCTAATTACTGACTAGACATAACAAATAAAAATGGGATTTGTATTTTAGGATGTTTAATTATGGAAATACACGTCTGGAAAAAATACCAGTTGTATTGCACAGAAAGAGAATTCATAATGCTTTACCCAAAGTTTATGAAATTTTACAACTTTAATAAGAGCACCGCGAACTAGGATGGGTGGTGGGGGACTCCTTTCAGAGATCTAGCATCTGTGAAGGGAGACCAGAATCACAATTAATTCGCTGCTTGAGTAATTTCCCCAAAGCTTCTCAAAGACTAATTGTTTCATTGCTGATACACAGCATCTTGTGAGCTTTCAGTTCTATCACCAAAAGAACTGGAACTCATCCATGAAGAAAAACCAAGATGCTACGGCTTTAACTCAACTACTCCGTAGCATGCATTCGGATGGAATTAAAAGCAACAGGCCAACAATATTTGTAGGAAATGAAACCCCTAACATAGTTTTTCTTCCCAGAAATTATTCTATGATATTGTAATCATTAAATTTATAAATGAGAAAATCATTAGTCCAATTCTGAAGCAAGAGTGTGTATTTCACGGTTTTAGAGAAAAGCAGCTCAGGCCTAGAATTCACTGAATGCGCACCTCGGGACACAAACTTCTTTGCAACTATTTATTGCCTCATTCTGTGACCCACCCTTTCCAGAAAATAACTTACATAGGAACAGTTATAAACAGAGTTTTAGACAGAGTTGTGATAGCTCTGTGTGCCCACTGTATTGCTATTTCTCCCATAATTTTAAAGGCACATGGGTGATCATTAAATCTTTATTAGGCTTTACATCATGAAATAAATTATTCATGTTGTGCTAATACATCCTGATATCTTTACAGCCCTTCTGTCCACATTTAGCTAAACAAATCTCATTTGCATAACATTTTTATTTTAATTTAGGACAGTTTTGTTATGAAAATATAAGGCTTAAATGCCTATTATGTCCCAATTATGTGCCAATTTCCCACACTTTTCTTGGGTCCGTACGGTGCATGACTAATGAGGGAAAGTTCACATAATTAACAAAGACGGATGATTTCCTTTCACTTACAAGAAGTTTTAGAATGTTTGCTCTTGCTGTTACGTGGCAAGAGGATGGGTATTATGAAACAAATTCGGTGAGTAAGCTTGTGTTTACAGTAGCTTCAAGCCTCTACATATTTGAAGTTACACAGGTATATGGAAATTAAATTTGTTGATCACCTTAATCTGAATTAGTCAATATAAAGCGTTAACTTATCTTTGTGGTGCAGAACTACAGGGAAGAATAATACAGTATTACTGTGACCTGAGGATCTCTGAACTCTGAATGGAAATTCATTGAACACAATAATTTTTCATTGAGGGATCAGGCTTTGCAGATCTTACTGGCATGTTGATGACTGTATTTATTTAGGTTGCAATTATGGATTTTAGCTTCATTCGTTTTAGAAATATAAGACACGCTAGGAGATGTTTGATTACCTAACGGTGGATGCAAAAAATCTGAACAAACTTTCCCTTTTGATAAGATACTGAGTTCTCACCGTCAAGCAGTGCTATTAAGTTTGCATGATGACATCTTCCTGTACGCAATGTATCACTGAAACATTATTTTAAGTGCTATTTCCCAATGCCCAAAGGCACCTGTCAGCAATTATGTATTATTTACTATTAAAACTAATCGTGACCTACTCTCAGCATTGATCCCAGGGTCAGGTACTCTGGGATGATCATTCTAACTTGGTCCCCTCCTTGTCAGGAGTTTTGGGAGAAGTCAACACGGGGTTAGAACATTTGGAAGGTTCACAGAGAGTGTTTTGCCAACACGTATGGAAGCAGAGCGTAAGCCTGAACAGATGTCACGTTGAATGTAAATCTCTCAGCCACTGGCTAGCAAGCTGTTGGGTAAACCTCCTATTTTTTGGAATTCTCACTTTGAAGCAAATTATACAATTGTAGAGCGTTATCCTTTCAACAAATGGGCTTTGAAATCCTCTTTCATTAAAGCAAGCTGCAGATTGTTTTGATAAATAGGAATATTGATCCCCAAATGTGCCTAACATGGGAATATGAGCAAACTCTCCTAGTCTGCTCTTCCAAATGGAGAAACATCATGGGGTCCTTCTCCGGCAGCTCTGAGTGCCCATCTTAGCTCAGTAGCTTGAGAGGCATGAGAGCCAGTCTTCCGGGCTTAAGGGCAGAAACCAGGAGTTCAAGTCCGGCTGTGCCATTCTCCAAGACTCTCTTTCCTCCCCTAGAAAGAGGAGCCTTCTGAACAAGAGCTGCAGGGAATAAACGAAAGCAAACGTGTGCCCAACACACCGTAGATACCAAATCATTGTTTGTGAAATAAACATCCAGTAGAAAAGGTTAAACACATCTAAAGGGCTTCCCTGGAGGCGCAGCAGTTAAGAATCCGCCTGCCAATGCAGGGGACACGGGTTCGAGCCCTGGTCCGGGAAGATCCCACATGCTGCGGAGCGACTAAGCCCATGCGCCGTAACTACTGAGCCTGCGCTCTAGAGCCCATGAGTCACAACTACTGAACCCACGCGCCGCATCTACTGAAGCCCGCGCACTCCAGAGCCCATGCTCCGCAACAAGAGAAGCCACCGTGATGAGAAGCCCGTGTACCACAACGAAGAGTAGCCCCCACTCGCCGCAACTAGAGAAAGCCCGTGCACAGCAACGAAGACCCAATACGGCCAAAAATAAGAAAAATAAATAAATAAACACATCTAAACTTTTCTGTTACATAAATTAAGAAGCCAGCTTAAGGGGCAAGGTCTCATATCTTCCTGGTGAGCTAGCTGTAAAAGAAAAAAACCTCACCCTATTCCTGTCAATAATATCTCTTGGTATTTGTTACCTAGTGACTACCGTATTATTTTTTTAGAGCCCATAGGTACCTGTTCTATCACTTCACGTTGCAACTTCTGCAAAGATTATAGAATAGTTTAAAGAAGATAACAAGAGAATGTAAAAAAGAAGCTTACACCTATCTTTCTTGGCAAGAATGATTTTCCTTTTAAAGACCACCTACAGTGAGCGATACTCAGATCTTCAGACACACAAGGCAGCTCTACCCAACAGACTCGTCAATGATAACGATACTGAAGAAGAACCATATTACGGACCAGGGCTTTTCAAAAGATGTAAACATTATTTTAGAATTCCTGAGGCATTTAAAAATTTTATTTCAAGGTCTGGTATACTGAACCCAAAGCCTTTAAACACACATTAGCGGAGTGAGAAATGAGACCTTGGGGTCCAAATGTTACTCTGGTACCTCTCTCTGCCTAAATTTCCCCATCTATCAGGCCAGTGATTCTATAGCATTGTTGTAAGGATTAAATGGAAGAATGTACAGAAAGTGCATAGCACATGGAGGCATTGGCTCAACACCCCTGCATCTGACCATCTTAACCTTCTCATCGCCTTGCTTTTTCCCACTTCCTTTTTTTAAAATTTTTTTTATTTTTTAGCGGTACGCGGGCCTCTCACTGTTGTGGCCTCTCCCGTTGCGGAGCACAGGCTCCGGACGCACGGGCTCAGCGGCCATGGCTCACGGGCCCAGCCGCTCCGCGGCACGTGGGATCCTCCCGGACCGGGGCACGAACCCGCGTCCCCTGCGTCGGCAGGCGGACTCTCAACCACTGCGCCACGAGGGAAGCCCCCCACTTCCTTTTAGAAGAAGACTATATCCTCGTGGCAGATTTCTCCAGAGGGCCTTGGAAGCACTTCGTTTTTGATCATGTATTTTTTTATGATTGCAATATGGTTTTCTCCATGTGGACATAAATTCTCAAGGAGCAGGGAAATAGGATCTTTCTCTAAGGTTGCCGTTATGCCTAGTTCAGCGCCCCATACCAATATTTTATTTTATCACGCATCACATCCTATCCCCGTTGCCCTCCCGTGGAAATGTACAGATAGCTCTCATACTAAACAGCCCATAAAATTAAAATTAGTTATTAAGTGAGGCAGTAGAGTGTTATAATTAAAACCGTGGGCCCTGGAGCCAGACTACTTGGCTTCAACTCCCTTCTCTCCCCGTGCGAATTGCTCAAACTTGGGCAAATTATATAATCTTTCTTTCTCTCAGTTTCTTCATCTGAAAAATGGGATGATAATGATACTAATATCTACCTAAGAGGCTTGGTATAAAGCGTAAATATAAGGTGCTTGGAGTGAGATAAAGCACTCAATAAATATGAGTTCTTGTTATTCCTATCACTGGTATCTTCATAACTGGGCTTTGAGCTACACGAGCAAAGAGGTATTTCTGGCCACCACTGTACTCCCAGCACCCAGCCCAGTGTACACACATCTTCTCAGAGTCACCCACCCAAGTTATCCAAGTCACAGACCGTTTCCTCTCAGCTGTCCTGCCGACACGCTCTTTTTATCTCTCAAACTCTTCCCCGTCCCCTCTTCTACAACTCTTCTGTCCTGCATCCCAGCTGGCATCTTAGTTGGGCCTCCATTTCCATAGGACTCTCTCTGGAAGCTTCCTAACAAGGAAACCTGATTACTTCACCTTCTCCACTTGAAATGCTTCCGTGGCTCCTCCTTACCTACAAGATCACAGAATAAATAAATATCATGTAGCTATAAAGAAATATTCAAAAGGGTGGGAAAATCAGAATAATGTCTCCCCAGTGATGTCCGCGTTCTGATTCCCCAAACCTGTAAATATGTTACATGGCAAAGGAGACTTTGCAGATGTGATTGAGGATGTTGGGATGGGAAGATTTCCTTGGATTAGCCTGGTGGGTCCAACGTAATCACAAAGGTCTTTTTAAGGGAAACAAGGAGACAAGAGAGTCGGTGTCAGAGAAGCAGACATGACGATGAGAGCAGAGAAGTCGGAGGGATGTGAGGCCATGAGGCAAGGAATGCCGGTGGCCTCTAGAAGCTGGGAAAAGCACGACACTGATGCTCCCCTAGAGCCTCCAGAAGGAATGCACCCCTGCTGCCATCTTGGCTTTAGACCACTTCAGACCTCCAGGACTGTAAGAAAATAAATTTGTGTTGTTTTAAGACACTAGATTTGTGGTAATTTGTTACAGCAGTGACAGGAAACAAATACACAAGGCAGTTGGATAGATAGTGCTGACTAAATAAATGTGTTGAGGTCAATCAATGACTATACTATGGGTGCGCCAGACTAATGCACCAATACATCTAGAAGTCTTTTTTATTCATGACATGCCACTGTTTCCTCTCTCTCAACTCAGTGCTTTAGAAGGGGGCTGGGATGCTTTTCCCGGGTTTCTACAGCTCTGTCCTTTCCTCACCTTCCCTGCAGGAGGCAGGAAGTGAGGCCTAGCGGGGTGGGAAACCCACGTGTCTATACAAATAGAGGAGGAGACCCACTTGCCTCCCAGCTTGCCTGCAGACTGGGACCCCTACTAGATATATGGTGAAAACCAGGGCAGGTGTGGCCAAAAACCAAACCAAGTTTACTCACTTCCCCTATAACCAAGCAAACCTAATATGCTGCTTTCTGCATTTTAATATGCTGTTTCTACTCTGACGTTTCAAAAGCAGTTTTTACACGTAAATACATATAGCACCTGTCGAATCCCTACATACATATGTTGGCTGCCAGCTCATAAAGGAAGCAGAGAGCACGGTGAAACTGTCAAGGGAGATTCTCTGGAAGCATTAAGATAGGCTGTAGGGAATGATCAAGCGATCTGGGATCTGGGAAGAAAGAAAGACATGGCTGTTAAGAGAGTGACACAGAAGTGACTAAAAAGTACCTTTGCGGAGCAAGGGACAGATCTGGGTTTGCGACCTCAGTAGTCACATGACATGATTTCATTCTTAGTTCTCTGGGTCTCAGCGTCCTCATCTTTAAAATGGGCATAACAATACCTATTTTGCAGCATTGTTGAGAAGATTAAATGATAACATGCTTGTGAAGATGCCAGGGCAGTGTCTGCTACATGGTGGATTCAAGAAAGGTTCCTTTCTTTCCCATGATGCCCTTTTCCGATTGATATTATTGTAAACTATGTACTTTATTGTAATGCATCATTTAACGAGAAAAACGTTTCACAAAAACCATCTAACAGAAAAAAAGCTAATAAGTCAAGATAAAAAGATGAGAAGGAACAGTCATTTATAGGCTGTAAAGATTAAGCTTGTGAAAACGTTTTGGTCCATATTTTCCCAACCTGCACCATGACTGGATTAATTCATGAGAAACCTGACTTTTGAATTCTTGAAATGCCCAGCCGTGAGAATAACACACAGTGGATCTTGTGCAGTGTGAGAGGATTATTGATTAACTCAGCTCCTGGATTCTAAGTAGCCAGTAATCTATGTTAAGGTATCAATAATTCAGAAGAAGGAGCATTTTCTGTGGTCGCTGAAACCACATTTGCACTTGAACCACGTGAACAAGCAGACAACTGTCAGAGCAGCCAAAGTTGGTCTCTTCCCTTCTAGCCGTGGCCACCTCTGCAGGGAGCCCCAGCAAAACACAGTTTTTATCTCTAAGAGCAAATGTGGGCCACACGGGTGACACCCAGACACTCAATAAATAGAGGCCTGATGAATGACAATTGTGTAAGGTGGTGGTGAAAAATGACCAGCAGAAGTATTTTAAAAGATCAACCTGGAAAGAAAATCAATTCTAATCAACTCGATGCTCTCGGGCTCAAATATCATGAACGTAAATAGTCTCTGAAACTGCAATGAGCAAAGCAGCAGAGGGATAGTAAATAACACTGATCAAAGCTGAAAACCTCCTAGGCATCCTCTGAGTTCACAGATAAATTGATTAACTGTTATCTCACACCCAGGACCCCCAAATTAACTGCCTGCGTTCTGTAAATAATTCCCAGGCAAAGATAAAACTGTTTGGTTAAATTAGCATTTTCAGCTGAGGAAGGATGAAAACGGAAGAAGAATGAAAACCAAAACTGAAAGGGAATTGGCTTTCATTTTTTTAAAGAAAGAGCATATATTTTTCAGGCATTCGTATTAATGTACGTGCAAAGAAACTTTATTTAAATAGTTATATACTTAGAAAACCTGATTTCTGAATACTCTAATAATTGGGTCATTTTAAGACGGCAGAATTAAGGAGACAAAACTCTAGGGGCCTAATCTCAATTGAGGTTAAAGGTGCAGACCTGTGTAATTACTTGCGGCTGAATCATTTTACTTGAGTATCGTTTTCATGATGTACAGATTCAACTGGAATGATCGTAAGTGTACTCTTTGGTATATGTTAGGTTTAGAAACTAAACATCTACTTTGCAGAACTTTGCACAGCTTGCGAAATTTTTAGTTTTATTTTAATGAGGAGGGGAAAAAATGCCGTCAGCTCCATCAGGCAGCACCCAAACTTTGTCAGGGAAAAAACACCACGGCAAAGATTACCACCCCTCCTGTGCTGTGGACAGGAGGGGCAGCAGGGTTTGCAGGAATTTGGTTCTCAGCCCTGGGGACAGGCTTCTGGACTTGTCCGTCACAGAAGCAACAGCTGTCTGTCACTTATATCTTCCCCATGCGTACACCAGCTTGGAGGACTTTAGTAGTCTGTTTGAGGGATAAATGGCCTCCACCTGAATTCATATGTTTCTAAATTATTCCGACTCAAGTTTACCACGATATACTAAAAGGATATATATATGTATATATATCTCCATACAAATACCAAAATCAATTCTAAAAATAACAGAATGGAACTAGGGAGTAAGACATAACGTTGGCCAAATAAGGCCACGGGAGCGAGCTGATTCCTTGCAAACGCTGAAGGAGCCTTGCTACCTGCGCTTTCTGATTCTGGAGCAGCTTCCTCACTGCTTTCCCATTAGAACACCGGCTGAGTAAGGAACAGAGGATGTAAGTTCTTCGTGACTGACTCAAAATTCCATTTTCCTCATTTTAGTGGGACCACTCTCCCCTTATCTCACACTGTCTAGAACTTACTCTTGGGACTGTTTGGTTGATCAGCAGTGGTTTGGGTCCGCACGGCCCTAGTTACAAAACAGGTGAAACGGGCGTCCTTCCTTTCTAGAAAGGCCTGATTTTTCTCCCACCTCCATGCAGTTATATCCTCAAACTAATCACATTTACATATAACTGCTTTACAAATATGATTATCCTATAAATAGCAGCATTCCGATACGGAGAATAGGGTCTGCGTGTGTTCTGTTTAAATCAGTTGCTCAAAAGTGATGCTAATCAACTTTGGGAAAAGTCAGATTATGCTCTGACTACCAGCCCTTTGTGCGGGAAACAGCGCCTTTCTCAGACGTTAGCCAGAGACAATGCAGGACATCCCCCAGCATCGCTAACCAATTTCCCTTCCTTCCAACACCGCCACTTTAATAAAGCAGTTAGAGTAGCATCCCAGGAGCAGTAGGAAAAAAAAAAAAAAAAAAAAAAGGAGCCTTACCAGTTTCTCCTACGGTAGACAGACGAGAGAAAACCACCCCCAGCTGCTCTAGGCCGGGCAACTGGGTTTCTTAGAGTCACTTGACTGAGGGGACCAAGAAGGCTGAAGTCTTCCTTTGCTCTGTTTGGTTTCTCCCCAGCAAGCCCTCCCAGGATCTTTCCCACAAAGCGCTCTGCTATTCTCTAATCCCCTCACAAGGAAAACCGGCACACACACCAAATGACTCCTGCAGAAGCGCCTCTCCTGGGGAGTGGGAGGGGAGGGGGTGAAAGGGGGTGTTTGCTGGCAGTAATTCCTACGAGGCGGATCCTCAGAGAGGCATGGGACCCGGACAGCAAGTACGGAGCCCGGGACCGGGATGGGTCCCTGGCAAGCGTGGGGATTCGTGTTTGCTCTCTTTCTCGGTGCCCTCCAAACGCTCAGGGATGGGCAAGGCAGCTCGCCTAAAACTTCATCTGACTTCTACACTCCTTTCTACTCCCTCCCACGACAGAAGAATTTCAAACAAGGTAGGTAGAAATCAGCTAGAAGCTGCCCAAATCTAGCTAGCACTTTCAAAGCCCTTGACAATTTACAGCAGCTGTTTCTCATGTATCCCCAAACTGAAAATAAATTGAAAACATCGAGACAAGGCAGAATAGCAAATAGGAAAACGTGGATGGACATGCGCTAGCGAAGATCCTGAAAATGACTGTTCTGACCTAAATACATTTTTAAAAAATCATGTTTTAAAAATAGCAATGAAAAGTCAGTTGCTAAGTTGTAAGGCACGACCTTTTTTAAGATCTAAAGTTTACCTTGTCTTCCCGAGGACAGGGTTCACCCTGGTATTTCACAAAAATTTTCGCACCTTACAAATCCAAATCCCCTTCCAACCGAAGACAAATAGCTTACATATATCTCAGAGATGCTATAATCAATCTGGAATTCCTCCCTTTCCCCTCAAGTTTTGAAAAAGAAGACTTACCTTTCTAGTGTGTCATTTGAAACCCCGAAACGAATAAATCAAGGAGGAGATAAGCAGATGGCACCCTTCTACATTTTGCAGTGAGGGCTGTCTGCCTTGGGGTCATTATTTCTAAGGAGACGCTGCTGCGCGGGTGCCTCTGCTCGGCAGCATGCCATTTGGGCCTTTGAAACAAAATGAATCGGCTTCACACCACCAGCTTTGCTACATACTAACACTCCAGAATGCCCCAACTGGGGCAGGCCGCCTCTTTCCGTAGTGACCCTGCACAGAATCAGAAGTGACGGTTTGATGGATGAGTTTCCCAAGAGACAATGCAATCTGTGACATCACGGTTCTGTCTGCACTCCCTACCCCAGGCCCCATCCAGCCTCTCCTCTCTCGATAGAAAACTGCCCCTGCTTGGTGACAGTGCCATCTGAAAAGCAAAAATGAGCCCGGGGTGCAAAACAAATGCTATAACTTATCTGTCCTTCTTCACTTCAATTTTCTGATTCCCCTTGGCTGGGGTAATGAAAGGAGGACCGAGATATGAATGGTCTGGGGAGAAAATTCAGACAAAACCAAACAAAAGCGCAGAATTCGATATTCTAAAAGTTTATCACCGGACAGCAAAGTAGTAACCTTCAAAAGGAACATTTTATTTTTCCTATCACTATTGAACACCTCCACAGTGACACGCGATTTAAGAGATTTTACGATGAAATTATATACAAACAACTGCAAGGATATTTCAAGTGTCTGTATGAAGACTTTCAGACTTAACCGCAACTCACTTAATACCACATTTTTCTTGATTAGAAAAGATTTTCCTCTTCCTCACTCTCAAGTAATATATAACTTTTGAATTAACCTTGGCTACTCGCTCTATTCTGTGTTTTAGTTGTTCTCTGAACCAGTACACGTCACCAGTCTTAACGGTTAAAGTAACGCTTAGTGGCTGAATCAATTTACATTCCCACCAACAGTGCAAGAGGGTTCCCTTTTCTCCACACCCTCTCCAGCATTTATTGTTTGTAGATTTTTTGATGATGGCCACTGACACAGCCATGGAGAACAGTATGGAGGTTTCTTAAGAAACTAAAAATAGAACTACCATACGACCCAGCAACCCCACTACTGGGCCTATACCCTGAGAAAACCATGATTCAAAAAGAGTCATGTACCATAATGTTCATTGCAGCTCTATTTACAATAGCCAGGACCTGGAAGCAACCTAAGTGTCCATCATCGGATGAATGGATAAAGAAGATGCGGCACATGTATACAATGGAATGTTACTCAGCCATAAAAAGAAACGAAATTGAGTTGTTTGTAGTGAGGTGGATGGACCTAGAGTCTGTCGTACAGAGTGAAGTAAGTCAGAAAGAGAAAAATGAATACCGTATGCTAACACATATATATGGAATCTTAAAAAAAAAAGGTTCTGAAGAACCCAGGGGCAGGACAGGAATAAAGACGCAGATGTAGAGAATGGACTTGAAGACACGGGGAGGGGGAAGGGTAAGCTGTGACAAAGTGAGAGAGCAGCATGGACATATATACACTACCAAACGTAAAACAGATAGCTAGTGGGAAGCAGCCGCATAGCACAGGGAGATCAGCTTGGTGCTTTGTGACGACCTAGAGGGGTGGGATAGGGAAGATGGGGGGCAGATGCAAGATGGAGGGGATATGGGGATATATGTATACATATAGCTGATTCACTTTGTTGTTATACAGCAGAAACTAACACACCATTGTAAAGCAATTATACTTCAATAAAGATGTTTAAAACATAAAGTAAAAGCAAAAAAAATAATTTAAAAAAAGTAATGCTTAGTAAGTCCACTTGAACTTCTAATACAAACGTACTTGCAAATAAAAGCTCTAATATCTCTGCCACTCTCATCATTACCTCCATCCTTTTCACCCATTTAAGTTTCAGATGTGTGGCACAAGGACAATAAAAAACCCAGAAGATATCTATATCTATATTATGTCTGTCTCATCTATCTCATCTATTTATCTATCAATCTATCTCATCTATATCTCTATCTGTATCATCTATATCTATACTCTTTTTCTAGCTTATCTATCTACGAATGATCAGTAGATCTAACTATATAAAAATCAAAATCTTTGGCATGGCATAAAACAGCATAAGCCAAGTCAAAAGAAATGACGAACTGGGACAGAGGGCCTCTCTCCTTTATGTTTAACAAGTGGGTAAACTTTGAAAAGAGAAAAACCTACCACCCAAAAGAAAAATGGGCAAAGGTTATGAAACAGAGGTGACATATAATTGGTCCTTAAACGTATGGAAAGATGTTCCTTCTCGCTTGCAGTAAGAAATGCAAATGTAAACTACACCAAGATATCACTTGTCACCTAATGGACTAGACTAGATCCAAAGGTTTGGCCTCATACATCATTGGAGAAACAGGCACTCCCATAGGTTGCTGGCGGGAGTACAAAACACTACTACAAATATGGAGGGGGTTTGGCAATAAGTAACAAATTTAGAGATGCATGGACCCTTCCATCCAGCCATACCCCTTTCTAGGCATCTATTCCACAGAATCACCAGTACAAGCATAAAATGTCATACGTTCAAGCAAAATAATGGAAAGCCCAGCAGTAGACTGATTATTCCATAGTACGGCTCCATAGCAAAGCTCTGCCCAACTGCAAAAGGAAGGTCAGATCTCCATGTACTAGTATGACGAACGCCCAGGTCACTGAAACAAAGTGTAGAAGAGGGCGTGGGGCTGTGAGAAATCAGGAAGTGGGAGGACTAAAAGTCCTAACGTAGCGTAGGCGAAACTGTGATGTTTGGTAGATTAGGTTTATTAAATGCATTTCCTACTAACAATATTTTCAACTTACATTGGGTTTATCAGGATGTAACCCCATCGCAAGTCGAGGAGGATCTGTAGTTTGCGAATCCCAGACAGAAAAGGGTAAGCAAACACAGAGGAATCTCAGGCCCGTTTCTGCCCTTCTCCCCCTCTTCACTTCCTTTCCCTATAAAAACCTATTTTTATTAGATTTTTATTTATCCTTCCAGAGTTACCTTTTCTTGTAAATACAGGCACAGGCATGTAGACACTTCTAGTCCTACAGCTGGGCAAAATCATCTAACACCAAGTCTATATTATAATAAAGTATTGAATATCTCATGTAATTTATTGAATACTGTCCTCAAGGTGAAAGCCAGAATGGTCGTAAGTGTATGGGTTGTCTCCACTCATGATCATGGGGCTGAGTGCGGCCTGCCGCTGGCCAGCATCACGAGAGAGAATCGGACTGCACAGCGCTTGCCAGGGAAACGATCAAAGTTCAAAATTCGAAGTACGGTTTCTACTGAATGTGTATCGCTTCCATACTACCATAAAGTCAAAAAACCATGGGACTTCCCTGGCAGTCAAGTGGTTAGGCCTCCGTGTTTCCACTGCAGGGGGCGCAGGCTCGATAGTCGGGGACTACCTGTATAGCCTAAGGACCCCAAAGGCCCTCTGCCTGGTTTTGAAAATAAAGGGTTATTAGAACACAGCCATGCCCATTCATGGCACGTTGTCCACGGCTGCTTTCCTGCTACAGTGACAGAGCTGAGTAGTCGCGGTAGCGGACTGAATGGCCCACAAGGCCTAAAATGTTTACTATCTGGCCCTTTACAGAAAAAATTTGCTGATCCCCACTCTGTGTGATGAGATGACTTTTAGCATACTGCAAGAGACACTCTTAAGAAGATGAGGTAGATATCCCTGGTTTCTACTTTAAAAGATGTTAAATTGAGATCAGAATACTTGTGTTCAACTCCTGGATGTCTCTGTCTGGTTACTTAACTTCCTTGGACTTGTTTTCATCTTCTGCAAAGTGATGACCCCTGGCTTTGCTGTGAAGATTAAATAAAACAATGAAACAGGGCTTCCCTGGTGGCGCAGTGGTTAAGAATCCGCCTGCCAATGCGGGGGACACGGGTTCAAGCCCTGGTCCGGGAAGATCCCACATGCCGCGGAGCAACTAAGCTCTTGCGCCACAACTACTGAGCCCACGTGCCACAACTAGTGAGCCTGCGCTCTAGAGCCCGTGCTCCGCAACAAGAGAAGCCACTGCAGTGAGAAGCCCACGCACCGCAACGAAGAGTAGCCCCCGCTCTCCGCAACTAGAGAAAGCCCGCGCACAGCAACGAAGACCCAACGCAGCCAAAAATAAATAAATAAAAACCAAAAACCAATGAAATAAATATGAAAGCACCTTGTAAACTCTCAACGACTATACTAAGATTTATTTTTAATATTATTATATTAGGAGGTGATAGGTAACACACATATACACACATAATCAGTATAGACAATTGATATTAGAGTAGCCATGACATTTAAAAAATTTGCAGCACTTAACAAGAAAACATTGCGTTTAAACTTTTCTCCACTTAACATTTCTAGGTAATATTATACTTATATCAGCCATGGTCACAGGATAACTCTCAGCTCCCATCTGCTCTCCACAACTAGTCGAGTCATTGCATCTGATCATGTGACAATACTGACTCACAGGTAAAAGCCTACTCAGGACAAGGTCTTCAGACTGCAGTAGAATTGTTTGGTTTTCAGAAAGCTCTCGAAATTTTGAGACTTGAAGATATCTTTAAGTTCTAGTAGTTAAAATTCATCTAACAGAGGTTATCTTACTATGAAGTGTGGCATACTAAATGTATTTGGGGTCCACCTGGGGACTATATGTGACAAATATGTACTCAGATTTGAGGAAGAGACTCCCACCCTCAAAATTCATGTTTGCATAATCACTTTTTCTTCTTTGAATGTATTATTTAAAGAAATTTTTTTTTAAATTTTTATTTATTTATTTTTGGCTGCATTGGGTCTTCACGGCTGCGTGAGGGCCCTCTCTGGTTGTGGCGAGCGGGGGCTACTCTTCATTGCAGTGCGGGGGCTTCTCATTGCGGTGGCTTCTCTTGTTGCAGAGCACGGGCTCTAGGCATGCAGGCCTCAGTAGTTGTGGCTCGCGGGCTTCAGTAGTTGTGGCTCGCGGGCTCTAGAGCACAGGCTCAGTAGTTGTGACGCACGGGCTTAGTTGCTCTGCGGCACGTGGGATCTTCCCAGACCAGGCCTCGAACCCATGTCCCCTGCATCGGCAGGCAGATTCTTAACCACTGCGCCACCAGGAAAGCCCCTGAATGTATTATTTTTAACATAAAAACCAGAACTTCTTTTTGTTAGAACTATCAGTGGTTTTTCTTATACTCAATGATCTTTCCTTTTCAGTTAACGAATTTCTAGTAACTGATTTTGTTAAAGTATTTTAACTATTTCTAAACCATACATATCTGTGAGTCTCTAAAAAGTGAACTGCCCCCAAAGTGCATCAAAAGCCCTTAAAATATGCACATCATTTGACCTGCACCTCTACTTTTGGGAAATAATATTGAGGAAATAAGGCTACACATACCACTGTGTTCAGAGAAGTACATACAAGTGATGTATAAATTAGCAAAGCAACATCAAAATACTAGTGACAAAAGAAATGTCCCCAAAGAAGAAATCAGCTACAGAAGTTGTGGTATGGTCATTCAAAGGAATATTGCTATTCCTGCTATCTACTCCTATATAAACAAACCACCCGGAAACCTAGTGGCTTAAAACAAGCCACATGCACCGTGCTCACACACCTGTGATTTTGGAAGGGTCCAGCGTGGACAACCGCCTCTTCTCTACTTCCCATCAGCTACTGTGGCTTGCAGGATGGAGGCTGGAGCGATCTAAAGACTTGCTCACCACGTGGACAGCAGCCGACAGTGGGTGTTGCCTGACGCCTTAGTGGGGGCTGGTGGCTAGAACACGTACATACAGCCTTTCCTGTGTGGCACGGGCTCCCTCAAAATACGATGGCTGAGTTCCAAGGGTGAGTGTCCGAAGGGAGAAGTAGGCAGAAGTCACATCCCCTTTTATGATCTCTCTTGGAAATCATATGGTGTCACATCTGGTGGACTGAGGCAGTCATAAAACTTCACCCAAGTTCAGGGTAAGGGGACGTAGACTCTACCTCTTGCTGGGGCATGACAGGTCCAGAAAGTGAAGGGGGTGATGGAAAGGTTGTCGTCATCATTTTGCAAAGTGTAATCTGTCATAATTATGCAGTCATTAAAAATGATACAGCAGATCCAATTTATTGACATGGAAAGACATTCAAATGAGAGTGAATGCTGAGTTGCTAGAATAGCCAATATGGTGCCATCCACTAGAAAGAACACAGGCACATAACTCACACTCAACAAAAATTGGTTGAATAAATTGTTGTATAGAAATGAATCATGTTTTATGCTTGCGTCTATATTGAAAACATTCTAAGAGAAGCTACATCAAAATGTGAACATTGGTTATATTTCTGTGATGGGATTACAGTTTCACTTTTTTAAGACAGTGAGTTTATAATATTCTTTTAATGAATGTTCATAGAAAATTAAAAGGTATTTCAAAATGAACCTCAGAGGACAATAGTCTGAGTTGATTGTCAGAAAGGTTGCCCTATTTTTTTAAAGATAATTGAAAGCTAATTAGAATGCTCCCTGCCAAGCACTTTTTCCTTTTTCTGCCTTTTGGAAGAACTGATTGTTTAGCTATCTGTAAGCATTTAATTGATGTAAAGTATAATATTTAAAGAATTTAAGGGACGTAAAAATAAAACTTTCTCTTTCCTTCGTAATAACTAAAGAGCACCAGGAACATAAAATACAATTACTTTAAACTATAAGATACCTCATTACAGTAATTTGTCTCCAAATTAGTCATTGGTGAGAATAACAGTAATCAATTCACATTTTCATCACTGAAATAGTAGGCTATAGTTCAATGGGGATCAGGATATCAGAAAAGAAAAACTGTGGTGTGCATGTAAGGCACCATGCTACACTATCACTACCTTTTTCTTGAACATTACTATTTTTAAAATATATGAAAATAGAACTTATTTTTGGAAGCAAAATTGCTAACTTCTCACATAGCAAATACTCTGAAAGCGCTGCTTAACCAAGATGTTAGAAATGACACATGAACCAATGTGAATGGACAATTTCCCCTCGTGCTGGGAGAGTGATAGTGTCAGATTTGGGCATCGGATGAAGCTGGATTAAACAAACAATCCTGATAGAATGAGAGTCATTTGTGCGACACCAGAAGAATATAGTTTTAGCTGAACTCCTAAACTGGTTTAATAGTCATCAGCTTTTAGTAAGCCTTGTCATGTTTGTATCCAATTGTAGTCATTTCCTTTTACTTGACTCCAATTGAAATCTCTAATATTTTATGCTAGAGCTCTAACTTCACTCCTTGAAAGGTCACGCCTCTGAAGGAATGCATGGGTGAACTCAGCTCTGATTCTCTAGAAGCAAAAAGAGTTCCACGGTCAACTCTTAATGACGAAATCATTAACATCCTGAATAAACACAGTTCATCTTGTCTCTGGAAGCTAGGATCTCTGATCCTCCTTTTTGGAATCGGATCATTAATCACTTGAATCACAGGCGTGCTCACACCCACACTCACCCCCACCCGCTCCCACCTCCAACTCCCACAGGCAAGATATTATTCATCCAAAGAGTCAATCATTTCGTCTTTCCAAAGAGTTTTTGTTTTTTCAGTTTGTAAGTTAATTGCTTCAAGTAATAAATGCTCAGTGTGGAACTGTGGATATTAAAAAAAAAATCTAAGAAAAAAAATCACCTATAATTCAAAACTGAAGTGACAACCACTATTAATAGTTTGCTATACATATTTATAGATAGATGGATGATAAATGATAGAGATAACATTCAACAAATTGAGTTCATGCTGGAGATATATATATATATATATATACATATATACATTTTTACATTGTGTTTTTCAAAAAATGTCATTATTTTTGAATCTTTAACAGCTTTACTGAGGTATAGTTTACGTATCACAAAGTTCACCCATTTTAAATGACTTTTAGAAAAGTTATCAAGTTCTGCAACCATCACCAAAAGTCACTGTTAGAGTATTTCCATCACTCCAACAAGACCCCCGTGCTTCTTTAGAGTTTATCCCCATTCCTACCCCCAGCCCCAGGCAACTACTTCCTATTTCTATAGATTTGTCTGTTCTGGATACGTCCTATAAATGGGGTCATACAATACGTAGGTCTTCTGTGTATGGCCTCTTTTACTAAAAAAATTGTTTTTGAGCGTCATCCATGTTGTAACATGTACTATGACTGCATTGGTTTTTAACCCTAAATAGCATTTGTACCTCTTCATCAAACCTAGCATAAAAACACTCAGCTTTAACCACTCTTTGGGTCTTTCTTTCTTTATAAAGGCTCTTGTGTCATGTAAAACTTTTGTTAAATAAATATGTATGCTTTTCTCTTGTTAATATGTCTTTTGTTACAGAGGCCCCAGTCAAGAATTTAGAAGCGTAGAAGAAAAAGATATCTTTCCTTTCCTCCAAGAGCTGGTTGATTCATTCAACAAATATTGATCAAGTGTCTACTATGTGCCAGCCCACTGTCCGAGATGATTAGTTCACACTAACATACAGGAAACACAGTTGATCCTGCTTTCCCATGGGTTAGAGTCTATTTGGGAAGAAAAACACTCAACTTGAGGGGATAATACAGTGAATGAGAACTATGGAATGAGAGGTACAGGTAGCATTACAGCATGGAAGAGCAAACACCTAACCTCTTCTATGGTTCTGTGAGCCCGCACTTGGAACTCCAAAGTTGGTATAAAGATTATTTTAAGATGATGACATTTGAGATTCAACAGATACAGAAAGAAGTCTTCTTGGAGTTTCCCTTATTTGACTAAAAGCAGAAACTTAGGAGAAATGAAGACTACCATAAATTCCCTCTTGAGGGTGGCTTCTACTCCCAGGAGACAGACCAAGAGTAAACCCACCATAAATCCCCTCTTGGGGGGAGTTTCCTAGTCATGCATAAGCAAACATTATCATAAACTTAAAAAAATCTGCCATTTGTTCTTCTAAAAACCCATTTGACTTTCCAAAAAAGACCTATTTGTTCTTCCCCACATATGTCTTTACTCCCCACTCCATTTTGCCTACTAAATTAGGTATATAAGCCCCAGATTTTAACCACTCCTTTGAAATACTCATCACCAAGCCCTCCCATGTATGTGTGCAGCACATGTAGATGAAGTCTGTCTGTTCTCCTGCTAATCTGTCTTTTGTTAGTTTAAATTCTCAGGTCCCTCCCAATCACAAACCTAAGAGGGCAGAGGAAAAGTTTTTCCTACCCAACAGTTTTTTTTTTTTTCCCCCAGAAGAATCAACTTTGGTGACGAATAAGTAGGAATTAGCCAGGTAGGGTAGGAGAGATGATGGAGCCTGCTCCAGGGAGAGACTTGTACAAAGACCAAGAAATAAGAGAGAACAACACATGGGCCGACAGAAGGAAATTCGCCAACACTGGAATGTGAATTTCACAAGGGAGAGTGAAAAAATAGATGGAGTCCAATAGATAGACGGGGGCTAGACTGCGCTGTCCAATATGACAGCCATCGGCTCCACGTGGCTAACTGATCAACTGAAATGCAGTGAGTCTGGCTGAGATACGCTGAAGATGGAAAAATACACACAGGCGTTCAGAAATTTAGCATGAAACAAGAATGTAAAATATCTCGTTAATAATTTTAAAAACACAGATCATATGTTGAAATTATAATACCATGGCTATATTGGGTTAAATAAAATATATGATTACATTGAGTTTTATTTGTAATTTTGCTACCGGAAACGTTTTAATTACACATGCAGCTCACATGATATTTCTACTGGACAGTGCTGTTCTAGACCAGGGAGGGCCTGAAAACCTAGATTAGGATTTGTTGGTGTATCGAAAAATAACATCGGCTCTAAGAGGTCACTAGCAACTATTTCGACGAGCTACATCCTGATTAATAATTGTGTTGCCTGGAACAAACAGGAGGCTGACCTTTGCCCATAATCAAGCCAAATGTTTTTTAAAAAAAAAACAGTTTTTTGAGAAGTCATTACTACAACAATTCTCACGGACCTTTACTTTCTTATATATTTGCTACTAACTCCCTCTGTTTCAAGAAGCATAGGGCCTGGGGATACCCCCCGGGTTCCCAGTACCATTTACCCCATTTATAAAAGAACTGGGAGATTGGAGACTCCATTTATTTCAGAAATCTACCAGGTGGTTTTGCTTTTCAGTTAACAAAAATCTGCTACTTCCTCCAAGAAATAGAAACAATGGATTAACAGGGCTACTCTCAGCGGGTGAAAATGCTGACTTTATTCTACAAAGGGACACCACAGCCAGTTCTTAATGGCTCTTTAATGATCCATCCAAGGATCAACATTCAAAGGACTGGATCCCAGAATGCCTCAGGGGACGTTTCCTAAACTCAAATTACAAGTCCAAACAAAACCCAAAGAAACACTGAAAGAAACCTACAGAAGCTTGGAGCAGGGGAATTTGGGGATGAGAATTGTCTCTCAGTATGCAGAAGCTTTCAAAACCTGTGATCACTCATCACTGATGAGGGTTTTTTTCCATGAAAAATTCACTTTGAGTCTAATAAAAAAGAGAAGCTCAAATATCTTTCCTGATGATTCAGTATGTTTGTTTAAAAACACATAAGACTCTTAAGAATTGATTGAAGGATTTGGTCTCTTTCTACGTATCTGGCGTGGTGTCTGCGGGTGTCCTGTGGTGGTGGTTTGTTTTTGGAGCCATGGCTGGGAGGCAGGGGGTGGGTGTGCTCTGACTTGTGCCGCATGGTGATGGAAAGCAGGTTTTCCCCATCATGACACTATTGACATTTGCGGCTAGATCATTCTCTGTCCTGGGGGCCGTCCTGTGCATTATAGGATGTTTAGCAGCATCCTTGGTCTCGACTCACCAGATGCCAGTAGCTTCCACCACATCCCGCTGGTAACAACCAAAAATGTCTCCAGACTTTGCCACAGGTCCCCTGGAGGCAGAATCGCCTTCCCCCACCTCCTCTTGAGAACCACTGACGTAATCCCTTAAAATACAGTATTTATAGAGACATAGACTTCAAAGCACTGATGTGCATTTTCCCGGTTGTTTTTTTACCCCTTAAGTGCTGTGATGCAGACCTAGACATGTGTGTCTCTAAAATCTTTCTAACACGTTGGACAGCGTTGGAGAGAACACGTTTTCCACTGAACCCTGACCCCGTCAGGCAAGCTGGGAGTCCAGCCTCAGTCTGGAGGGATCTTTTACTGGGGAGGCTCTGGTCACACGTCGACATTCTGTTGTGGTGAGTCCTGCCCCCATCCTCTGCAACCATCCCAAAGAAACTTGAGAAACAAGATAGTCTCTTAACCCCGATTTGTGTTCACCCTTAAATGAAATAAAATGGCCCATCTCAGTGTAACAGGGAAGGGCCAAATGTGACTACATGTTGGATCTGTTTCTTTTACTTTCACCCTTGCTTCCCATTGCTTTGGTTCACTAAAAGGATACTGTCTATACATAATGGCCTGCCTCGGGGAACCCTGCCCCTCTGCCTGAATGTTAAACTAAAGTGCCTTTGTTCAGGGAAACATCCGGACCCTCTCCACCTGTGGATGGCTGTAAGAAAGAAGAAATTAACACATCCCCTCCCCGAGGCTGGCCATTCCAGGGGAAGTTTGCAAATCTTACGGCCTTTTTACTTTACTTCCTCATCTTCTCCCCCTCTCTGCTAGAAAAGAAACTGGCATCCAAACCCCGATAAGATGGTTATTTTGAGACTGTAGTCTGCCATCTTCTCGGTCTGCCAGGTCTGCCGGCTTTCCGGATAAAGTCGTCTTCCTTGTCTCAACACCTCACCTCTTTATTGGCCTGTCTGCGAGCTTGGACTTGGTAACATTAGTTTTTCAAAAATGGATCTCATTTAAATGGACAACCGACATCTTGACAAATGCACGATTCTGGTTGAGAGCGCACATTTAATAGTGAGGTAGACTGAATTTGTATGGGTGTGCTCTTGTGAATGTTGTCCTAAAAGTGATTCAGAAAGGGTAAGAGGGGGCATAGCTCAGTGGTAGATCATATGACTGCAGAAAGGGTAAGGGGTGCCATTCTATGATAAGGGGATCAACATCCTGAGTGTCCCCCACTATTCACTTCTACAATCATACACCCACTGAAGAGGAGCCGAATATGCTATCCCCAAATATGCCACTTGGGCATGATGATGACTTTGAGCGAAAGGCAACTGAGAAACAGCAGGTAGAGAAAAAGCTCTCTACCCTCCCCTATTTGCCGAAAGGCAGGGCATACATTTCCCTCTGTGGAGATGTCTCCCCTCCACTCTCCGGCATCAAGAGGAGACGACTTATCACTGGAGATGGCAGTGAAATCTGCATAAACAAATCTTACTGAAATAATCCTTATCTTCCATTAGTCTCCTCCATGTGTTCCTCACAATTTACTGTCCCCAGAGTCCTGAAACCCTTCTCCATTGTCTTGGCACATGTCCACCAATTTATAGCACTTTGTTGAAATCGTAATATAAGCCTCTAGGTCTGATAGCCTCTTTGGGGTTTTCACTTCATTTCTGTGAGCCCCCCCATATGCATATTTAATAAACCTTTTTCTCCTGTTAATCTGTCTTTTGTCAGTTTATTTTGCAGGGTCCCAGTCACCGAACCCAAGAGGGTAGAGAAATAAGCTTTTTTCCCTCCCTGACTCCACGTTGGCACCTGGAAGAGGCCTCCCATGTGGACATAGAACAGATCAAAGCAACAGGTCGTGCTGCAATTGTGCAAATATGGGGGACTGATACCTCCTATCTAGAACAAGTTTTACTAACACTTTTATTCCACCAGTGGGCCTTGCCAGTTTTAACCATCACTAAGTAACTAAATCCCTGGACAATCCCCCCCCCACCCTCCTACAAAGAGTTGCCCTTTTGAGAAGCAGCTCCATTGCAAACTGGAGTCTGCAGCTCGGTGCTCTACCCCTGTGACTTATGCTCAGAGGCTCCCATTAGACCCATCACTTGTTTCTGTAGTCCTGTTTTGATAGGTGTGGCTCGTCTTTCCCCAGAGCGGCGTCCTGCATTTGCCCCTACCCTCTGAGGAATGTATTTCCTAGTGGTACGGCACTCAGTCTCTGTGAGGCGAAATTCTGGACATCACAGAGTCTATAATTTAACTCAAACGACCACAGATATACTCTTTGAACATGTTAAAGAATTGCCTAGATCTTTTCACTTAACACCATGCAGTTTTTAGATAGACTCTTGGATGCAGGTTAGGTAAAGTGACTAGCTCGGTACTTTAGTCAAGTTTTATTGTAATGCAGTTGAAAGGTAAACTTATCCTACGATGTAGCAAAACACCATTATACTTTTCCTCCTTTTTAATGTATTGTACATCTCATGGACTGTGTGAAATATGAGTAATAGAAATTGGGGTAAAAAGACATTTTTAGAAAGTTCTTTACATTTAGGAAAGTGGGATTTCAAGTAATGGATTACAGGGCAAAATCTTTCATAGTAGCAGAGCAAAGAAAGAGGGAGGTAGCTTTAAGATATCTTAGGGAAAGAATTGGAGTTGCCTTGGATAGATAGAATTAAAGGACAATCAATATTTTTGACTAAATAATTTTTAAAAAACCCAGGTCACTCTTACTGTATGATGATGTGAAGCCTACCCATGCAATGGAAATGTTCTGTTCTTACACTGGTGGGAAAGTAAATTTGTAGACTTTAGCAGTTTTTTAATGTCATCTACAAAAAACTTTTTTGAAACTATGGAGACAAGAAAATCATTTTTTTAGACAACTAAAGAGAGGCTTGCAAGCCTGAACACAAACCATTAACAATGCAGTGCTGGAAACTCTGTTTTTTTTTGCTTTTTTTAATGTAAAACCCAGAACAGGCAGACTACCGAGTTCGAAAAAGAAATTAATATAACCTCACAGGCAAGAAGAAAAGCAAATACTCACTCTAAAGCAGCTACTGTTCATGCAAGCAAAGGTTAGAGCAACAAGGCTATTTTCTAACAAAGTGTGAATCCCATTAGTGCCGAAGTGTTATCCATTCCTTAATCCTTACATCTTAGCCTGAACAGATTGAGGATTTTACTTCCATCATGATCTCAAGACTGGTAAATAGGACCCACAGAGATGTGCAAAAATGGTGAAACCATTCAAAAGGCATTTTTGTCTTAGTGTAAGACTTTGACATACACACAATAGGCACTGGCCAAAGTCTGCGCAAATACCTCTTTAGCATGCTTAGGTGGACAAAGTAGGGAGCTGCCCCCCCGCCCCCCGTTTCCCAGATTCCCTTGCGGCCCCCATTGTCTCTTCCCAAATACACAATGATGCCATTTCATGATTGGTACACTAGGTGTGGAGCGCTTGGAAAAGTTGCTCTGGGGAGCTCAGAATTTAAACTTGTTTCATTTAAAGAAGAAGAAGAAGGAAAGTAGAGGAGTTGCAGCAGCAGCTAAAAAAGTAAAACATCTGGAAATTATCAATGACTTACTTAGTTGTGTGCCCAATACCAAGGTGATATACTAACTTTAATATTGCAGTCCAGTGGACGTTGATTGTTTATTACAGCAGTTCATCTGCAAGGATCTGAAATCAAAATGCTTGCATATGATTTTTGTTTTTCTGTATCAAGATCTGTCAAGTATGTCTCCTAAGCCAGATTGTGTCATTGAGCAGAACCAAATAAAGTCACAAAATGAAGTTACCTATTCTCGTAAAGAAAAATCCAATGTGAGAAAAGCTCATACCTTGGCAAAGATTTTCAACATGGTTGCAATCAAGTCATTTTCCAATTTTATAAGTAAATAACATTGACCACATGAAATATTCTGCCAGAAGTATACATAGTCGCGATGACTTTTCTTTATTAAAGGTGTAAAGCTAAGTGTTCAAATTTAAAATTATTGGACTTGGGTTTCAGCACTTAAATGTATGTGGTGAATGGGTAGGATAATTATACCACGATGTGTTTAACACAAAGAACATTTCTATCTTGAGGAAAAACCTTCTGATTCCCAACTGCACAAAGCTGTACCAACTTGCCAAGAATGAAGAAATAAAAAAAGCTTACTGGAAGTAACATTTGGTTGTTCACATTAGCACTGAAGACAACTGTGGTTTAGAAATTTCCCCTCTTTTAATTATAGCAAGTAAACTATTTTGCCAACTCTCTTTGGGCAGCTCAATTTTCATCCTAGCTGACTAGCCTGAAAATGAAGCTGTCGAGAGCCCTAGGTTAAAACTGTTTTTCTGAAAAGAATGTGTATTATATAGCATGTCTCCAAAAGTTGTGGAGAATCTGTTCAGAAAGATACGTCGTCTTCAAACTGAGTCTGATGCATAGTTTTATTACTTAAGGTGAAGAAGATCCATATGGAAAGTTCTTTTTTTTTTTTTTTGGTATGCGAGCCTCTCACTGTTGTGGCCTCTCAACCACTGCGCCACCAGGGAAGCCCTGGAAAGTTCTTTTAAATAATTTAAATCATATATACATCAGGACTTATTTTAGGTATCTTACTTATTTGCCTTTAAGTACACACCATTTTCAGAATCCATGACTAAGTTGAATACATGCCATTGTGTTTTTTTTGAAAGCAAACTAGGTTTGCACCAATACAAGTTCTTAGCCGACATTCACTTAATCACCAGGAAAGTTCTTTGGTAGTTATGAAAAATTCTATAGGACAGTTTACTCTTTCCTGCAATTAATGAATATTATGAACTGAATGTCTGTGTCTCCCCAAAATTCATATACTGAAGCCTTCACTCCTAACGTGACTGTATTTAGAGATGGGATATTTCTGGAAGTAATTAAGGCTAAATGAGGTCATAAGGTGGGGCCCTGATCCAATAGGATTAGTGTCCTTATAAGAAGAGACACCAGAAAGCTTGCTCTGTTTCCACATGCATGCACTAAGGAAAGGCCATGTGAGGACACAATGAGTAGGCAGCAGTCTGAAAGCCAGCAAGACAGCCTTTACCAGAAACCTAATCAGCTGGCACCTTGATCTTGGACTTCCCAGCTTCTAGGACTGTGAGAAGTAAATGTCCGTCATTTAAGTCACCCAGTCTGTAGTATTCTGTTATGGCAGCCCGAACTAATACGATGAACAACACAATTTAGTAGCACAAATATATTTTAGTTAGAATCTTGTCATTACAGTAGGATTCCTGGAGCAAGCACAAAGGATACTGGGATTTAAGAAGGAAAAGTAACTGAAAATCACACAATAAGCATCTTTAGCCTCTAAGAATTTTTACTGCTTCACGCTCAAACGGTACAGTTTGCAATATCCACACAATTAAAAGTGATATTTACCTATGAGCTTATACGGTCTCACTAAGTAACAGCAAAACGTAAGGAGATAGTCATAAGTTCATTATATCCAGAGTCAGGATTTTTAGCCATTGAAGGCAATCTTTAATACATTCTTTTTGCAACACAAAATAAAGGTGATGGATAATTCACAAAATAAAATAAGACGTGGCCTACGAATTTTAGAGGTGTTTTGAATCCTCTCTTCCGATATAATTTTCTCATTTTAAAAATGAGAAAGACTAAAAAGTAGAAACAATCTAAATGTCCACCAATTGTGAATGGATAAATAAACTGTGATCTATCCATGCAATGGAATATAATTCAGTAATAATAAGGAATGAACTATTGATATATACAACAATATGGATGAACGTTGAAACATTAGGGTAAGTGAAAGAAGTCAGTTGCAAAGGACCACATATTGCATGATTCCACTGATAGGAAATGCCCACAAAAGGCAAATCTCTATACACACAAAATCGATTAGTGGTTGCCTGGGGTGGGAGATGGAAACAAGGAGTGACTGTCAGTGGGCAAATGGAATCTTTGTGGGTAATGGAAAATTTCTAAAGCCGGATTGTGATGAAGGTTGCACAACTCTGTACATTTCTTAAACTTATTGAATTGTACACGTAAAATAAGTGAATTTTACGGTCAGCAAATGATATCTCAATAATGCTGTTTTATAAAAAACGAAGAGAGGGGGCTATGAAATGCTGAGAAACACACCCGCGGTCACCCATCTAAATGAAAACCCAGGCCAAAGCCTCAGAAGATTCAGATCTTCATTCAGATCTGTCAAAACTTTAGATGTATTTCGACCTCGTCTATTAACATACATTCTTGATCTCTCTAGTCTTCCACTGGAAACCGAGTTAACGGAAAACAAATACAGTGGGTGGTTCTTCTAACTCTGAGTTTTCATTCAGTAACTCTAACATATATAACATCAATTTTTTTCCAAATTAGAGTAAATATTATTTTAGATGGTAAAATTGAGATCAGAGTGTTCCATTAAGAAATTACTAATCCAGGTAGGTTACCATTTTTTTAAAACAAATAACCAAGTATACATTCTTTTAAGATTCCAAGACTCTGAACAAAATTTGTGGAGGCTTTTCAAATATCCATTAGTACTAGCATGAAATCGGATGCCACTTTCCTTTCTTTATATTGATATGACACCAAGTTGCTTATACTGCACTCACCCCCTTCCAGTGCATGTACACACACACACACACACACACACACCTCAGGCTGGCTTTCACCTTCAAAGCTTGGCTGACCCCTCTTCCTTGAAAGCTATAACCATCCCCTTCCCACCTCACTTTCCACCTCCGGTCTGGGGAATTCCGCCTTTCAGATACAGGTCTGATCTTGTCTTCTCTGGAATCCTGCTCCTCTTTCCCATCCACAACCTCACTTTTCTTCCTCGTAGCACGTTAAACACCTGTTCTCGAGGTATCACTCACATTAGACTGTGCTTAGATATGGAACTGTCTCTGCCTCTAGACGGGAAAGCGCAGGGATAATAAGGTCTTAGTCATATATGGATGTTTAGGGTCGAGGATAGAATTTAACACACCGTAGGTACTCAGGAAGTGTCACAAAAGGGAAGGAAGGGAAGGAAGGGAAGGAGGGAAGGAAAGAAAGAAGGACGTGAGGGAGTAAATCGTGCATGGCTGCCTCAAGGATTCTCTCCATTAATGCGTTTATTTGTCTTGTGCACTTATAGTTCAACCCTTTGTCCACAGCCCTGATGAGCCCCAAATCACTTCCTGTTCTGCACCTCAGGACCACTTCTCCTGCCATTGAAGGGAAGAGGCTAATGACCCTGAGGGAGAGAGCGCCCTCTTGGGAAACCCCATCAAATCAGAGGGGATCTGGGGCCCCAACGACTCTGAAAATACTTTAGAATCTTCTCAACTTAGGCAGCTCGGAGGTTTACAACTGGGAGCCAGATGCTTGCGTATGTGAGGGTGTGGGCGCAGCAGGGAAAGTGAACTTCGGACGCTGTAGGCACGTCCCGAGTTTAGCCCAATTTCCCGAGATCCTAAGGGACAACCTCAGTGGAGTAGGGGTCTTGATCAGCAACACAGTGGTAACAGTGACAGTGACAGGAATATATAGTACGGGCCACTGATTACGTAAAGGTTTTACACAGCTTACCTCACGGGACCACCCAGAATAAACACAATTTTGGGTACAATTTGTTCCCATTTTATTGTATTTATTTTTTGTTCCAATTTGCAAGATGAAGACACAGATTCGGGTGGGAGATGTAACCTGCCCAAAGTAATGGACTCAGCAAGCGATACTTGGAACGCTCTTCTCCCAGATGGCTGCTCCCTCTCCACGTTTCTTTACCTCTTCTCCACTGTCTCCTTTCTTTCTTTTTTTTTTTTTTTTTTTTTTTTTTTTTTTTTGCGGTACGCGGGCCTCTCACTGTTGTGGCCTCTCCCGTTGCGGAGCACAGGCTCCGGACGCACAGGCTCAGCGGCCATGGCTCACGGGCCCAGCCGCTCCGTGGCATGTGGGATCTTCCCGGACGGGGGCACGAACCTGCGTCCCCTGCATCGGCAGGCGGATTCTCAACCACTGCGCCACCAGGGAAGTCCTCCACTGTCTCCTTTCTACGAGGCCTCCCATGATTTCCTTATTTAAAACTGCAGCCTCCCCCAAATCCCTTCCTTGTTTATTTTTCTTCATTGCACTGACCACCTTCTAATCCTTACGGAGTTTACACATGCATTTTTATAACGTCTATTCACAAACATTCCCCTCCACAAGATACAAATTCTTCAAGGACAGTCATCTTTTTCTCTCTCTGTGTTGAGGGCTCTATCCCTGGCACCTAGACTGGTGGCCCGGCATACAGAACGTTCTCATCAGTATCTGTTGAATAAATGAGTAATTCAACAAGGATTGTGATGCCTTGTTGAGCCTTCTCAATGATTTTTCCAAAAGATATTACACCATTTCACATTCAACTTGTTAATGACATTCCGCTTTCGAGCTTTCACCATTTCCAATCGGTAAATTTAAGTGTCCTACAGAGAAGTTCGCTGAAGACAATGCTGGTGCCTTCAGGAGGTTAAATTTGCAGAGAACTTTAATAGTGTTAAAATAACTGTTAAAGCTTGACAGAATGTTAAATGTTATATATGCAGGTACACTATCAAATCTGGATTTTCCTTTTTCTGAGAGTTAAAAATGTGATATACTTAATCTAGCTAAAATGAATACTCCTTTATATACGTATTATATATTTTAGGGGCTATCTCCATTGAAAAATGATGTAGAGGCACCCTCAGTGTCTGAACTGAATATAAGTTAAGTTCTCTGGGGGTAGAAATAGTTGCCCCACCACTTTGCCAAATGCAGCAGCTTCTAAAGTATGTTTCCTTGAGATGCTTCCCATTAAGGATGTCACGAGACCAAGAAAGTTTGCCATCATAAAGCCTCTGGGAGGTCTGTACAAAGACACCTGTATAACTTTGTTCAAGTGTTTCCTCAATTTATGTGACCATGGTACCTACTGTGTGTGGACATCTGGAATAAGTCACTTTGAGAAAGCTGGTTAAAAGCAGTTACTTAAAATTCCTGTATTACATCCTATACCAAATACCCCAACCATTCTCATCTTTGAGGGAGGAAGGGAGAGACGGGGGAAGGAGCGAGAAGAAAAAGGAGAAGAGGATGGCTTAAAATCAGATATTTTGGGCTTCCCTGGTGGCGCAGTGGTTGGGAGTCCGCCTGCTGATGCAGGGGACGCGGGTTCGCGCCCCGGTCCGGGAAGATCCCACATGCCGCGGAGCGGCTGGGCCCGTGAGCCATGGCCGCTGAGCCTGCGCGTCCGGAGCCTGTACTCCGCAATGGGAGAGGTCCGCGTACCGCAAAAAAAAAAAAAAAAAAAAAAATCAGATATTTTGTTCATAATGATTTTTTCTGTCCCTTTGGTGGGTTCAGAAATGTTCCTTTTTCTTTTAAAATCGATACATAAAGACTCAATGCCAGTTTTATTTCATCTCCAAGTTCTGATGAACAGAAATGAGATTTATTCTAATATAAATCACTAAAACAAATCTATTGCCAAAACATCTCTTAAGTATATGTTGGAGAGCTTTTATAATACAATTTGTATTGTGAGACCAGTTATTGCCTGTTGTACCAAAACCATATGGTGTTAGTTTCACAGGAAAATAAGATGTAAAAAGAATGCTTTCAAACCAGTGCCTAGTCAAACACTCGGCCCATCCCCTTTCCTCCCCCAGTGCCTTGTCCAACAGACGCAGTAAGCTTTCTATAAGTCATCTCACTTTTTGAAGTGGTCACAAAATCTTTCCTGTTTATACTTTAGTTCTTCTACATAATTATGACATTTTAAAGACGCATTGAGCTCTAAGCTTCACTTATTATGTCTTTAGCAGGTCAAAGTTTTCCTATGAATTTTATTCTTAAAAAGACGCAGTTCAATGAAAGCCCAGGGACCACTGCATCCCACCACTCCCATCACCAGTAGCTTTGTCTCCAGAACCTTCTAACGGTTGTTGTGATTTGCTTTTGAGAAGGCAGCAAAGCTCTGTCACGCTGATATAGCATGTGACTATCAGTAAAAGTAACAGAGAACCCAAATGCTATTGTACTCACAAGTATTACTGAAAAAGAAGATGAGTTGAGAAATATTAAACTCAAAGAATGAGAGAAAGGAAGAAAAAAAAAGAAAGGTTATAATCACCTAGCTTCCTTTCCTTTATGATTTTGTTTTGATTCTCAAAACATTGTTAAATTTAATTTGCTAAATTTTGTTAAGTATTAGATGAACGTTGGAAAAGCTTTAATAAGAAATTTGAGGCTTTATTAAATCCCTTTGTTAGCATGAACCCAATGGAAGTTTTATAGCACTCTGGGGTGAATTTCTTGCGTCTTAAAAATTGAGCCAACTATGAAAACTGTATCTAGGTGAGTAAATGTGATTTCTCCCAGGCAGTACGGCAGTAAGTTTGCTCTGAGAAATCCATACTCAATCCTTGCCAGGAGCATTGGGTGAGGTATCACCACAGAAGAAGTAGAATACAGTGCATGATTTTAAGAAGCTTAGAATCCAGTTGATAAAACAGGGAAGGAACAAAGTTACAATATTTGCAACTTTGATTTACAAGAAATGGTACAATATGGGATCAACGATTTTATAACCTGCTAAATGTGTTGGCCAGAGTTCATTATATGTTAGATGAAAGCTCTGGAAAGTGGGATATTGCCACCTAGCTCAATAAACATTGTCAATACCACATGAGAGGAACTTTGTAAAAGCCCAAGGGGATCACTTTCACACCCTTTGATTTTCTTTTTTTGTTTGCTTTTTGAGTCTTCGTTGCTGCGCGTGGGCTTTCTCTAGTTGTGGCGAGCAGGGGCTACTCTTTGTTGCGGTGCTCGGGCTTCTCATTGTGGTGGCTTCGCTTGTTGCAGAGCACAGGCTCTAGGCACGCGGGCTTCAGTAGCTGTGGCACATGGGCTTCTGTAGTTGTGGCACGTGGGCTCAGTAATTGTGGCTTGCGGGCTCTAGAGCGCAGGCTCAGTAGTTGTGGCGCACGGGCTTAGTTGCTCCGTGGCATGTGGGATCTTCCCGGACCAGGGCTCGAACCCGTGTCCCCTGCATTGGCAGGTGGATTCTTAACCACTCTGCCAGCGGGGAAGCCCGACACCCTTTGATTTCATAGAAGTTAGTTAGATTCAGGAGTTTCATAAAGAAGCCAGTGTATTCTGATGGAGGGAACTTGGGCTTTGGGGTCTTAGGATTCCCACACTGTTTGTGCCTCTTAATAGCTCTGTGATCTTGGCAGGCTGCTTGACATCCCTAAAACCCGGTTTCCTCTTCTGTGAAACAAAAAGTCCTACTCCATTGATATTGTCGAGAAGATTAAATGAGATGGTGGACATCCTTAACTCTGTATCTGGCACATGACGGAAGCCCAGAAAACACTGGTTTCTTTCCTCTTAATAAAAGTGAATATTTATCGACGGCATCTCAACCACTGCACTTTATTTATTTATTTATGGCTGCACTGGGTCTTTGTTGCTGCGTGCGGGCTTTCTCTAGCTGCAGCGAGCGGGGGCTACTCTTCGTTGCGGTGCGTGGCCTTCTCATTGCAGTGGCTTCTCTTGTTGCAGAGCACGGGCTCTAGGCGCACGGGCTTCAGGAGTTGTGGCTCGCGGGCTCTAGAGCGCGGGCTCAGTAGCTGTGGCCCATGGGCTTAGTTGCCCCGCGGCATGTGGGACCTTCCGGGACCAGGGCTCGAACCCGTGTCCCCTGCATTGGCAGGCGGATTCTTAACCACTGGGCCACCAGGGAAGTCCTGAGCAAACATTACTAAGTACTCACTTTGTTTCAAGCTCTCTATGAATGGCTGAATTGCAATGATGAAGAAAACAGACATGGCCCTTGCCCTCATGGGGCTCACAACCTAGCCTAGGGTTTCTCAACTTCAGTGTTGTTGACATTTGGGGCTGGACAATTCTTTGCTATGGAGAGCTGTCCTGTGCACCATAATACTGAGCAGCATCCTTGGCCCCCACCCGTTAGACAGCAGGTTGTGACAATCAAAAATGTCTCCAGGGCTTCCCTGGTGGCGCAGTGGTTGAGAGTCCGCCTGCCGATGCTGGGGACGCGGGTTCGGGCCCCGGTCCGGGAAGATCCCACGTGCCGCGGAGCGGCTGGGCCCGTGAGCCATGGCCGCTGAGCCTGCGCGTCCGGAGCCTGTGCTCCGCAACGGGAGAGGCCACAACGGTGAGAGGCCCGCGTACCGCAAAAAAAAAAAAAAAAAAAAAAAGTCTCTAGACATTACCATATGTCTTCTGGGGAGGGAACTGCCCTGAATAAGAACCACTGCTCTTGTGAATACAATATTAAGAGTCTTGTGCTTAAGGAACTAGGAAACTCCTACTGAGCCTGAGGCTCTTTTAAGATACACAGTTTGTCTTTAAAAAACAAACAAAAAACCGCCAGAGAGAGAGAGGGTGTGGAGAAAAAGGAACCCTCCTACGTGGTTGGTGGGAATGTAAATTGTTGCAGCCACTATAGAGAACAGTGTGCAGGTTCCTTAAAAAACTGAAAATAGAACTACCATACCACCCAGCAATCCCACTCCTGGGCATATGTCCGGAGAAAACTCTCATGCAGAAAGATACATGCACCCCTATGTTCATAGCAGCACTATTCACAATAGCCAAGACATGGAAACAACCTAAATGTCCATCGACAGATGAACAGATATAAGATGTGGTACATGGATACAAGGGAATATTACTCAGCCATAAAAAAGAGTGCAATAATGCCATTTGCAGCAACATGGATGGACCTAGACATGATCATACTAAGTGAAGTAAGTCAGACAGAGAAAGACAAATACCATACGATATCGCTTATATGTGGAATCTAAAAAAAAAAAGATACAAATGAACTTATTTACAAAACGGAAATAGACTCACAGATATAGAAAACAAACTTATGGTTAACAAAGGGGGAAGGAGGGGAAGAGATAAATTAGGAGTTGGGGATTAGCATATACGCACTGCTATATATAAAATAAACAACAAGGGCCTACTGTACAGCACAGGGAACAATACTCAATATTTTGTAGTAAACTATAAGGGAAAAGAATCTGAAAAAGAGTAGGTATCTATCAGGCTGTACACCTGAAACTAACACAACACTGTAAATCAACTATACTTCAATTCAAAAACAAAACAAACCTCAGTCATCTGCCATAAGGTAGAGCCTGACATGTAACTACCACCTCACAAAAAAGTTTCACATTCCTCTACTGAAGGCTTTCTTGGTGGAACTATCTCTAGTTTGGAAAAGGAAGTCATTAAGATTTGCTCCATAGGGAATTCCCTGGCAGTCCAGTTGTTAGGACTCTGCGCTCTCACTGCCGAGGGCCTGGTTTCAATCCCATCCCTGGTTGGGGAACTAAGATCCCACAGGCCACCGGGTACAACCAAAAAAAAAAAAAATTTGCTCTATAGAAATACGTTTCATAGTCAACTTACCTGAAACAGAGTATACCATAAATTAATTACTATGTTTCCAAAAATATTGAAAGGGATATACAGACATAGTGACTCATACTATAGTTTTATAACTGGGCAGCTGAGGAAAGCACTGAATTGGGGGTTGCTAGGTTCAACATTGTCAGGTTTATCAGAGAATTTTCAGGTTGCCGGTGCTATTAGCCCTGGCAGGTTAACTGTTGCAATCCAAAAATGACACAGGGAAAACTTAGTTCTCTACACCAGCGGTCCCCAACCTGTCTGACACCAGGGACCAGTTTCCTGCAAGACAACCTTTCCACAGACGGGGTGGCGGAGGTGGGGAGGTAGGGGCGGGTGGGGGGATGCTTCAGGCGGTAATGCAGGCGATGGGGGGCAATGGGGAGCAGCGGATGAAGCTTCACTGGCCCGCCGCTCACCTCCCGCTGTGTGGCCTGTTAGGAATTGGGCCGGTCCCCTGCTGCGCACTGAGACTCAGGAACCCAGGCTTCCGTAGTGTGTGGGCGGTGATGGAGGTTTTCACAGACTGTGACTACAATTCTGATACCGTAAATCCCTTACATATGAATGAGCTCCATTCTGAGAGTGTGTTCGTAGGTCCAATTTGTTCCTAAGTCCGACAAAGTTAGCCTAGGTACCCAGCTAACACAATCAGCTACATAGTGCTGCGCTGTAATAGGTTTACGATACCTTTCACACAAATAATCCTCTGGCTTCTGGACATCCTGGGCTTGATATAAAGATACTGTCTCACTGTACTCTGTGCAGTCCTGTACAGGAAAGTACACAAAAGCACAACCACTTGTAGAGGATGCACGCACGTGACGGTATACACCAGACACGTGAACTAACCTACGTGACTGGACATGTGAACGCACGTTCCCATCTCTGAAAATTCGCAACTTGAAGTGTCATATGTAGGGCACTTAGTGTATTCCATTGGTAGGAATTCAGGTACATGACTACTGCTAGATACAAGGGAGGCTGGGATATGGAGTCCCACTACGTGTCCAGGGTGGAAAGGAGAATTGTCTGGTGAACATCTAGCCATACTTGGCCCATATGGTCAAAATCATTTTCATTGCCCAAGAGCCATACATTGTCTCATTTTCTGATGTATAAAATCAGAATATGATATACTTTATAAAGATTCTGTGAGGACTACTGAAAGATGTGTAAGCTACATTCTTCCCAAAGATTTTGTGCTATGTATATATCTGATATCTAGAGAACAATACGCTGTGCTAATTTATAGCCCCATTATGAATAGACACATTCTTAATCCCTGGCCGACATCCTGATGTGGTCAATCCATTATCATTCATTACAGAAAGGAGAACGTGCTATGCTGTACAAGTTCATGTCCCTAAATGACGCTGTAATATTTTCTTTTGCTCTCAATGTGTGAATTATTAAAAATAAGCTAGCTACAATGTCATCATTTTTGATTATATCAAAAACAAAGGCAGAGACAGGACTGCTTCCAATCTGTGAAGTTATTTAGCATTTAATATTCCCTTTGGGAAATCAATATGGTTTGGAGGAGATTATTTATATACCACTAGTCAAGTGTGGTTTAAATAAATGCAGCATATTGCTAGTACTCTGTGAATGAATCTTTCAATGTCAAGACCTCACTATTGAATAAAGAGATATATCATAAATCAGCTAACGGGAAAATGGTTAGCAGAAATTATCTGGTCATTTTACTGATACAGATGAATATCTTAGGTTCTATTTTTCTCGGATTTACTCAAATCATAAAATAATGCATGTCTGGGCATTGCATGCCAAGCTATTAACATGTATTCATTATTTAAAATGTATGTTCTATGAAACTAATTTTATTTTAGGAGAGTGAAATGTAGGCTGGTGGTTCACACGTGAATAAATGATCATGCTTTTCTTTTTATCCCACGAGGCAAAAAAAAAGGAAAAAAAGAATTAATTGAATGACAACAAAGTAATTCCTAACCTTAAGTAGTCAGGGTGCACTCTGCATGATTCAGGATACAAATCAGCATCTTGACCTCAAGCTTCATGGAAATTTGGGGCAGAGAAGGAGAGTTAGCAGGGCGGAGAGAAAAAGGACGATGAAGATAAGCCTCAGGTCACTGAGCTAAAGCACGTGTTGGTTAATTTCTCCTTAAGCTGCTTGACTCATATCAGGAAACAAAAATTCCTGGGAGAAACTGCAACTAAAAAGAAAGTGCAGCTAAAGAGATCGACTTTTCCAAAGCAATCCTGGGGGGTATTTTTGGAGTGAGAACCCACAAACCTCAGTGTGAACAGAGAACCAACGCTGGCTTTCCCTTTCCCCATTTACCTGCTCTCCATACAATGAGTATGCCCTGCTTTAAGCACATAGAACATGGAACCGGAGGGATAAATTCATTTGTCATTATTAAATTTACAAAGGGATACCACTCTTTACTGCAACAGTCACTATAAAATGTATTTAACTAGTGACTTTTCCTCGGAGCCCATAAAAAACATCGTGGTTTATAAAAGTTATTTTCGCATATTTACGTTGAACAATATGAAATGGTCACTACCCAACCATTCTGACTGGCAAAAACAGCAGTTTCTTAAGGTCCAGCAACCTCAAGATTTAGCTTTCTGAGAACATATCCTTTATAAAAAGCAAGCGGTATCCTGCTGACAAACCCTACAACAAACTGGATGGGGAAATACTTAATGGAGTAAAATAATTCAAAGGGCATTATTTTGAGGTAATTAAAAATCCCCAATATCCTGACCTCCAACACTCTCAAAGTATTGGACCATGACACTTCAAGTGTGGACCAAAACACTCAAGAAGTTCTGAACCTACAAACTGACACTGTCAAAAAATCAACATTGTCCAACAACTGACTGACTGCACCAGTTTGCAAGAGCAATAACCAAAAAGATAGATCAGTCATTGGCGTCACCGAAGAAAAAGACGTTGTTGGCTGATGGTATCTTTCCTTTTCCACCGTTATAAGTATCATGTGTGCAATGCACTGCATGGTTGATATCACAAATCTGAGTCTTTTAATATCTGGGAGAGACAGAACAGCAGGCTGCAGGCGGGTTAGGCGAGTTTTGCCCTTTCTGGCTCATTTGTCTAAGAAAGAATTTGGTGAGTTGACAAGTTTCTGAAAGTAGAGGAAAATGATTTGAGTGAAGGCAGCCAGAGGCAGTTAGCAAATCCTGACCACCATCATAGTTGTCCCCCACCGAAATTTCAACTCCAGTCCAAATTTATACAAGTGGATTCACTTACGTGGTACAGAATTCATTTTTTTATTAACCATCATTGGGTCCTTTCTTCTGAACCCTGTACATTTTTGGATGGCAGGCCATTTTGGAAGCTGTAATCCCCTTGTGACAGGTTATAAGAGCCAGGTAAAACTTTCGTATTTTGTTCTAACTTAGTAGACTCATCTTTAAGCAATGATGACTGTGATTCCAAAGACGAACTTCAGGAAAGGAAGTGAGAAAGTCAGAAAGTCTGGAGAAGGTGGGAGGAGGGAGTGTGTGTGGGATGTGTGGGGAGAGAGGAAGACAGCAGATTCTTCCCTTTTTTTTTTTTTTAAAAAAGTGATTTTTCACTTCTAAATGAGACAGCTCCATTTAACTGCCCCGAATTTATGGGTCTAACCATTGGGAAAGATTATGTGTCTGGAGTCCTCTGGGGAAAGAAGCTACCTGGCGGTCCAACATTCATGGTCAAATGTTATTACAGGTGTGGGAACTCATTGCTGGCAAAGAGAGAATTTCTAGGGCAGGAAATTTAGGTGGGGTTCCTTGATGGGGCGGTGGGAGGCAGCCAAAGCTCTGTGCCAGTAAAGGGTATATATAGGTAGCTACCGCAGCTAGGATTTTCTGCTCTGTACTTTAGAATTTGGGGGCGATCCATGATTTCTCTATAGAAATGCACGACCAATTTTATGTGTCCATTGACTTAATTTTGCCCAGAATTTACACTAAAATACGAAGCAGCCAAGTTTTTCTCTTTTTAGAGTGATAAGATTATCTTTTATAGTTTTCATTAGTAAGTCACATAAATTAACAAGTACGTTATTGGGCAACAATCACGTCTTTGCGATCAAAACCTGTGTATAGTGAAATGACCTATCTAACAAATGCATGAGTCCCTTAGAATAACTCTGGAAAAAACCTGTCACTGTATTAACCAATTAACCAGTGAGTGATCAGGATAAATTGATGAGGTGGACACACACTGAATTATTTTTAAAATACTTTTTTTTCTTTGAAAATTACTCAAGTAATTCATGGTCACTGTAGAACGATTGGGTTGGCCGAAAAAATTCGTTTGGAAAATCCGAACGAACTTTCTGGCCAACCCAATACTAGAAAATCCAGGGGAGTACATCAAAACCACTTATGAGCTAGCCCACCTTCCAAAGTCAACCACTGGTAGCAATTTATTTTGTAAACTTCCAGAGTTTTTCCCACGTAAATAAAATAAAATATAATATAATACAATATTAAATATTTTAAGTGGGATTATTCCACATATACCACTCTGTAATCTGCCCTTTTAATAGTATCATTATCATTTTTAACCACTATGTAATATTCCACTGTATGGATATGTATACACCATACATTATTTCAACTAATCCACTTTTGCTGGTCCTTTAGATGGTTTACAGTCTTTTGGCTTGATTATGGATTATTGTTATCCACATCATTTTATATTCATGTTAGCAATTTGTCCAATTACTTCCTTAGGATAATTCCTGGAAGTAGGATTGACTGGTAATAGGATATATTTTTTGGTGGACGTTTTAACAGAGATGATGAAGTGCTCTCTTTGAAACTTGTATTCACTTGCAATCTCACCAACCGTATGAGAGTTATTAGTATGTTTTAAGAGTTTCCAGCCAGGCCATTCCCGACTTGGGAGGAGAACAGGGCGTATTTCCTACTTTCCTCTCTTCTTTCCTTCTCTCCTTCTATTCCTCCCCCTGACAAACACTGATCCATCACCTACCACTTTCAGGCAGGGGACACCAAGTCTCCGATCACATTAGCCAGCATGTGTGGGAGGGTAATGATTTTCTATGATCTCATCTTTTGCCCTCTTATGGAATCCACATAAATATTATTGAAAATTCCAACATGTCGACCTCCAATCTCCCTTTCCCAGATGCTTTTCACATCTGGAAGTAACACACATCCTTCATTTTACTCTGGAAATACTGTCCCTGGAACCGTGGGGGACAGAAACCAGCCATGTCCCATCTTCCAGCTGACGGCTCAACACATTAAGTAGCTCTTCCTCCCTTCTCCCCCTCGGTGATGATTCTATGGTGTCTCTTCACCACATTCCCACTCCCCAGGCCCAGCTCCAAAGCAGTGCAGAGACAAGAGTGCATGGGTTACGCAGAGGCATCTGTCAGTGCCCTTCCTCCCTTATCCCAGACTATTACGTTAATGAGCTACTTTCATGATGCTCTAAGAAGCCAGGATGAACAACAGTCTTTTTGTCAAGGAAAGTGACAGTTAATGAGAGTTCTCTGTATCGTTGTGAGTAGAAAGCCCCTAAGTAACTTGTAAATTAGTGAGAGGAACTTCAGAGCTCCCTCTATGCCCAGAATGCTCTGACAAGTTTCAAATCATTAATGGACCGCTTTCAAGCCCTTGTGATGTTTGGGCTTTTACAATGACTACTAAAGGCCAACAAACCACACCAATAATTATAAATTAATAAAACACACTGAGCTGTACGTGACGTGAAACATGATTAAAACACTCCCAACCATACTGATCCCACAGACCATACTAGGGGCTTAGGAATTCTGGCCAGTCCTCTTTCAAGTGGTCCGAAGTAAAATTACACTGTTTTTTAATGGGGGTTTTCTTCTCTTTCCAACTATTTCCCTTCACGTAGAGAAAAAGAGAGAGCAGGGAATTCCCTGACGGTCCGGTGGTTAGGACTCAGCGCTTCCACTGCAGGGGGCACTGGTTTGATCCCTGGCCGGGGAACTAAGATCTCACATGCCGTGTGGCATGGCCAAAAAATTAAAAAAAAAGAAAGAACAAATGTTAGGATCATTGAGTTGATGAGGCAAAGGGTTAAGATGCAATAGATAGCGTATGAAGGTTTCCACTGGCCAAATGTTGAAAGTGAAGCTCAAGTGAGTTACGGTGGCACGTTCTCACGAGAGTACCTTCTAATTCTTTTGAACACTTCAGTGATTCTGTGAATGACTTAACTTAGTGGTTCTCAACCAGGGGTGATTTTACCATGAAGGGGACATCTGACAATACCTGGAGCATTTTTGGTTGTCACAAGTGGGATGGAGGTCTACTGGCATCTAGCGAGTGGACACCAGGGATGCTGAACAGTCCTACAAAGCTTAGGACAACCTCTCACACCAGAGAATTACCAGCCCTAAATGTCAGTGGTGCCAAGGCTGAGAAACTACGATTTAATGTACTTCAAATTCAGTTTGTTTGATTCAGAGTTGATATGTGAATAATTATTTCAAGCCTTATCAGCTGTGACAACATGTGATCTTAAAATTCAACTCTAGCCAAGATTATAGGTAGAAGCCTTCATGTTCTTTTTTTCTTTTTTCTTTTTTTTTGTCCATACCCCATGGCATGTGGGATCTTTGTTCCCCAACCAGGTATTGAACCCACACCCCCTGCACGGGAAGCACGGAGTCTTGACCACTGGACCGCCGGGGAAGTCCCAAGACTTCATTTTCATATCGGGAAACTTCTGTAGAGGGGTAGCTAGTGCCTCAGTAACATTTGAGTCCTTCTGAAAGACCATTGTTGGAGAAAGAAAACCATGAAGAAGAACAATGCGAAATGTGCCTTTTCTCTTCAAGAAACTACTGGATACATTTTTAGGTTCTAGAAAAAAATCATGTAAAGCTTGGCTGCTTTCCTTTTTAAACTCGTTCTAATTGTAAGGTGAGGGGTTAAGGAGGATTCCTATTGAAAGTAATTCCTTCAGATCAGCTGAAATCTCCTGCAAGTCCTGAAAGAACAAGAGACCACTATAGGATGAGACTGTACCTCAGTGGTTCTCAAAGTGTGTTCCCTGGATCGGCAGCAGCCACAGCAGCATCACCTGGGAACTTGTTACAGATGTAAATTCTGAGGCCTCACCCGGACCTACAGAACCTGAAACTGATGGTGTCTCACTGTGACTGACCATGTCTTCCAAGTGATGCTGATAACATGCCCAAGTTCAAAACAACTTTAGCTAAAAAAAAAAAAAATGTTGGCAAGATAGAGAAGACAGAGAAACAGAAAATTTCTTAAGGAAGATCTAGGTTTGTGTTACTCAAGAACAAATCAAGATATTCTCTTAACCTCAACAACTTTTTTTTTTTTCTGGCCGCGTGCACGCCTTGCAGGATCCTAGTTCCCTGACCAAGGATCGAACCCTGGGCCCACAGCAGTGAAAGCTCACAGTCCTAACCAATGGACTGCCAGGAAATTCCCTTAACCTCAACAACTTAATTTAAAAGTACAAAATCTGAGTTGGGGTTTTCACTTAGAATCTCATTTCCAGGGCAGCCTGTGATGTCATGGATACGTAGACTTAAAGCTCATGGGCTGAAACCTGATAGGTGAAAAATGATCTCTTTATTGTATTAATTTGTATTTCCTTGATTACTAATGAAACTGAACACCTTTTATGTGTAGGTTATTTATATGTTTTATTTTGTGAATTGTCTTTCATATCTTGTATGTACTCTTTTATCGATTTATCTTGTTTATATTAATTCTGTCATATATACATCGTGAATATTTTCTCATTTGATTACAGTCATAGAAATTTAAAAATTTTATTTCATCAAAAAAAAAAAAAAAAAGCTAACGAGCTGAGATAGTCCACAGATCTTTAGAGCTGAAGTCTTGCCATTTAGTAAGTTTTAGGCCAGGGGGGCGACAGGGAACCCTCTCCTGATGACATTCCTGGGCACATTCAGGCTTTTCATGATTAAAGAGGGGGAGGAGTTAATACTTCCTATCACATCTGCACTCATCTCAGTTTCAAGTTTTGAAAAAAATGTCATCATTCACGTTGGCATTTTTGTGCCCTGTGACAACGGGATTCAAAATGCAGAGACAAGAAAATGCCCAGTTTCCAGTTACTATTCTAGCACTGGCCTGGTTTAATCATTCTTTCTTCCCAGGTGCACCCCTGTACTTAGAACACTTGGAATTTTATGCTCTGACAGAATTCCCTCTTACAGACGCCATAGCAAGATGCTTTCTCTTTACATTTTGAAAAGATTACCTTTAGAAGAAAATGAAGATACAATGAAAGCGTGAGGGGAAAGCCTTCTTTTGTGCCAGTCCTTGGGCACCCAAACAACCAGAAACACTCGTGATCATGCCAGCATCCCAGCCTAGGGAAGAATCATGCCTTCCTGGAGCACAGTTTAAAGTGGAGCCCAGGTGAAAGTTGAGCAGGAGAGGGCACAGAAGACCCTCAATTCCAAGGGAGCCCTAAGTGAGGTGACTGTGGAACCTGGAAATCTATACAGATCATGGGGCCTTCGTGCCCAAATGAAGAATTCCTCTTCTAAAAGAAGTGGCACAGATTCATCTTTGACAGTTGCTGATCTTGTGTAGAACTAGCACAGTCTGTTTATAATTCATGAGCAATCTAGCTTTGTTAATCGGATCTGGAACATTCTAACATGGTTTGTGTTTCAATTGTCTTAGCGGCACTGCTGATTTCACTGTAGCTCATGCTTCCAGATAGCCATGGATAAAAGTCAGTCACAGGTAACACACCAAATAGCCTCATTTGTAATACTCCAAACATTATGAAAAGAGAATGAAAATGAAACCATGTCTGGTAGGGCTTGAAAAGATTTCATATCCAAGAAGCCTGCCAAGATGTGAACATGAGGGAACAATACCATCAGACCTAATGGGGAAAAAAGCTACTAAAGCAATTAGTGATAATATGTAGAATGCCAAGCTTTCATTAAATAAAATTCTACCGTTAAAATACGACAATTTCCCAAAGTGCTTACTGTTCTAATTTTATGTAATCAAGACATAATATTCTCTTTTGTATACTGTACGTATTGCAATTTTTAAAGAAATAATTTAATCGGCATGCATTAGAAAGTCAGTTTTTTCCTCAAAAATGAAGTTAGATGTTGAGGTTTTCTTGTGTTAAATAGGATATTTTCTCTCTCTGTGTGTGTGTATATATATATACACACACACACACACACATATATGTGTATATATATATACGCACACGTGAATAGATAGACTTCTCTATAATCAGAACTAAAGGACAGCTTTCTACAGTGTGAATTAAAGAGTAATTAATCCAATGCCATATACACAGGACTGAGTAATAACAGATGTACAAGGTCTGTATGTTTCAAACTCGGAGACAAATTCATATAAAGTATATTTTTGTGAGTTTCTGCCTTATCAGATCTAAAGATACAGCCCTCTTAGCTAATGTTTCAGTGACATCAATCAATCAACAAATATTTTCCATGGTCATTCTGTGCCCAAAACACAGGATCAAATTTCCCATCACCCAAAGTTCAACTTGGAACATAAGGATTATGGGGGCAAAAAAACTTCCTTAACAAATGATGCTAGCAAAAACCAAGAACTGCTTTCTTGGGCAAAGGAGATTAAATCTAAAAACATTTCTTGCTGAAAATTAAGGCCAAATCAATAGTTTTGCACTTCAAACAGAATACTTTCTTTTATAGGGTACAGGCTGGCTATTTTGGGGATTATGCAAAGAAAAATTTTCAAATTGCCACACACACAGTTCTTTGGCCATATCTTTACACGGTTGAGTAAATGTATGGTTAGGAAAACCATTTTATCCTATGCCAGGTACAATTTTAAAAGTAAGCACATGGCTGCATAAAAATCATATCATAGATGATAATTCTTGTCCAGAGTTGGGAGAAAGGGGACACAAATTTCTCCAAAGCCCCTTCCAGTTCTCGTATTTTCTTTTGCCATGTAAAAGGATACACTCTGCTGGTTTATCCCACGGAAATTCATACTGCTATTATAAATATAGAGCAAATTATATAAGCAAATGTGAATTTGGAGTCTCAAAAATTCCTTTAGGAATATATGATATGATCTGGATTGTTAGTAATGCTGGCCACTTATTTATTATTAATCAACTGGAGATGATAAATCTTTAAATAGTCCCCGAGGACACAAATGACCATTCCAATGGGGGAAAAAATATGAGACAAACAGGAATTAGTCAATTGTTCTCTCCCACCAAACGAACCATGAAAGCAGCAAAAACACCTTCCCTGGTTGAGAAACATCCTGTAATTTAAGTTGCAGGGTTAATGCATATCAGCCCTCAAGGGGAAAACTGAAATTTACCTTATCATGCTAGTTTTTAAAATTATTTATTTACTTATTTAAGCAGAAAAGGAATTTCTGAGATGACTGGAAATCTAGCTCAGAAAATGCACAGGAACAAAGGGAGCCCAGGCAGTCAGAAACCCAGCCCAAATCACGTCTTAGGAAAATCCCTGTAGCAACCTCTGACACTGAGAGCCCCCATGAGAAACGCAGAAGCTGCTGTTTCTGGAAAGTGTAACTGTCCCTTTCTTGCTGGTCACCCCCTCCTGCCAACCTTATCAGAAAGACTTTGTGTCGGGACTGAGGATCTAAAGATCTAAAGAACTTCTAGGGGAGTCACTGAAGTTGAGGTGGTAAAGAATGGATGGAGGTGTAATGGTGCCCTCTGCTGGAGAGACTCAGTAATGCTGCCCAGTAAGTTTCCTACTGGGGCTGAAGTAATTTTGGGGGCGGGGGGTGAAGGGCACAAGGGTGTTTCTGGAACAAAAAGTCCTGAGAAGTACTCTGCAAAAAAGTAGTTGCAAAACCCCAAACCACATGAAATTAGCTTGATTCTGAGTTGACAGTAGAATTTGAAACCAGCTGTATTTCATCCTAAAATGTTAGCACTATAAACCCTTCATCAAACCTGGAGACAATTATTTTCTCACTATCTGGACAAGACCACATTCGTAGCGGCTGAATTTTTCCAGGGCAGACTTTGCTTTCCCATTTTCCTTTTGCAGAGCTCCCCTCTCACAGACTTGCATAAACAAGCCTCCACTCGAGGATGAAGGATGCTCTGAGGTTCAGCCTTGCTGGACCGTCCATGATTCCCCTACTAAAAATCATCAAAGGAATTTGTTATGAAAGCACACATCACCATGGCCTTCCCAGGCTTCTTAGAAATACAGAGGAAGGCCACAAACGGATTTAAAAAAGTCATTTGAGAAAGTTTAGGAAAACAGCGGTATTTCATTCAAGGAGTAGTTTCTTGACCTCATTTACCAGTTCTGGAAGCACAGTTTACATATTTAAACTACCTATCATTTAAAATAGCTAAAAGTAAATAAGGGACAGTAAAAGGAGACTGTCAAAATGCACCGCATGCTGACTGAACTTTTGGTAATAGGCATACTGTCGGCTTGACTACCTTCAATGATGTCTGCTAACCTCTGAGATATTAAGGAAACATCATTTAAATAGAAGTGATGAGTAAGAGAGACAAAATATAATTGCTTCAAGGAACCAAAACACTTTGTCTCCTGGCTAGTGTGGCTTTTTCTTTTTTTTTCTTGTTGTTGCTGTTTGTTTTAAAACTGAAGCCATGACTAGACACCCGAAAACCACGACTTTGGTTGGGTAAGTGAATGACTGATGGATTCATTCACTCAGTTACACACCTGTGAGGTTGGCTTCATGGGTGTGCAACCTGTGTAGTTGCACGGGGCCCCGTGCTTTGAAGAACCGTGAGCGTGGCTTAATGCTCTACTGTCAGCATCTTGAAATTCTTGTAATTTTTAAACCAAGGGCCCCGCGCCCTCATTTCGCACTGGGCTCTGTGATTCAGCATGTAGTTTTGAGCACTGTCTGAGGCTGACCTTCCTGGACAACACAGTGATGTCCAAAGTATGATGTTCTTGTTGAAGGAGCTTATAGTCTAAGAAAGGAGATAAGACATGTCCAAGGACCATGAGAGCATGCAGCCGAATATAATAATTCAATAAAAAGAGGCCTGGGCGCTCTGTAGTTCAGAGGATGATGGCAAGATCATTTCCAGCTGGGAAAACCCGAAATGCCTCATGAATGGGGTGTCATTTGAGCTGGGCCTTTCAAACTGATTCTTTAGTACTTATTTCTCTGCAGGAAAATAGAAAAACAAATAAAATAAATAGAGGAGCTTTTCCTTTTTGCCATCTGGTCCACTTTGTGGTTTTACTGTTTTTCTTAGTCACCTTAGTTGACTTTGGACTTTTAATCACAGGCTTTCAGTGTTTTTGTACTCATAAAGTGTGGTCTTCCGTAGAGAAAAGAGTTTTAATTTTTAAAAATCGGGGGACGGGTTCAATTTGTGTGCCTCTCAGCAAGCTTCGTTGGAGATGTCAGATGGAACCAATGGGGGGCCTTCATTTTCCATGGAGGTTGCTCCGTTGTTATAGCCTCGTGGCTATGAGGCAATGGCTGTGAACTCAAAATGTGTAGTATTGTGTAAGCGATTCAGGGAACACTTCCCCACAGGGGGATAAATCTTATCATCTCACTACAAAAAAAAGGAGCCTTCTTTTTCCTTCCAGGGATGATGTCAGTGTGACACTGATGGTGCCAAACCTCTATCTAGAAAGCCAACTACGTCCACTTTAGGGCCCTAAAGAAGCTCAATAAAGAAAATCAGGCACCAAAGCTATAATTCGTTGTACCCAAATGTCCAGATTGTCTCTCTCTCAACTTCCACAAGCGCCTTCCCAGCAAACTCTCTGCTTAAGAGAAATTTGGTTTTGAGGACAGCAAAGAGAATACAAGAGTATTCTCTAAGATCTGAGGTAAAAATTATACATGTAGGGATAAAGCTGAATGCAACCAATTTTTTTAAAAAAATTATTTTTAGGATATACTGGCCACGTTAAATATTAAAAGTGAATTTTAAAAATCTTCGTACATTAGTGGACGTAACCACATGCCATGCTTAGGGTCAACGTCCTTAGAAAAAGAAGAATGTACTGCATAAAAGAAATAATACCGTCAATGAAATTTGCAGAGTATGCAAATATTTTTTCTTTCCTGCACTGTTTCATAGTTACTCTTAATATGTTCTATAATATATTCCTAGAATGTAGCCTCTTTAATTCTTAAGGGAACAAGGTAGAAGTTAAAAAAAAAAATCCACTACATGTTTTTAAGCCTCTCATTGTGGATAAAGCTACGTAAGCAAGGTACGATGCAATACATTATATGTTCTGACATTTTTCTTTTAGCCTTGCCTTATCTAAGCTTCATTTCTCACTAGATATTTACACCAGAGCCAGCAGCAGATACTCTCTGTATATCGACGAAGCAGCATTTGTCATTTCTTACAAAACGGATCCTTTTGGCTTGCCCCATATAATACAATTAAGAGAGAGCTCTTAATATTTTAAGAAGCTAATAATCTAATTCCCTACGAGGGAAAAGCAGTAAACATTTAAATGAAATTATTTACTTGTACTTTGCGACAAAATCAAGACAGAAAAGTAGGCATTTTTAACACTGTAGGTTTTATGACTCAGGTTAAGACCGAAGGTCAGGGATTTTACGTACTCAGTCTGTAACATAAAATTTAGTTGAGTGTTTCTTTCTCTGAGAAAAGAATACTAAAGATACATTTGACTCAAATTCAACAGCCAAGGCTGCTTGAATGAAACCACTGTCTGGCAGAATTTATGAGAGCAAAAGAAAACCGTGTAAGCAGCAGTTGGCTTTAGAAAGGGGAGGCATAACAGAAGCAAATCCAAGAACAGCAAGCTTTACCTTTGCCCTCATTTCCCATTTTAAGAACTGTGGCAGCATCACGTTTCCAACTTGAGCCTTCTGGTTCTTATAACCACTACGCTTTGGCATTCTGGCAACTCGCTGACCCACATTTTTGGTGGCCCCACTGTGGTTCGTGTGGGTCAGGGAGCCAGGAATTGCTGACTAAACTCTTTCTGAAGCTTGTGGCTACACAGGAACCAGTGGGCAACGGTTGGATTCCTCTTCTGCGCCCGGAGCACATGACATAGTGGGACAGGGAAGGGGTACAATTAGTATATGTCACAAGACTGCTTTCTGGATCCCCATGGAATGCTGAGAAGAGCTGGAGCAAAGAAATAGGTCTGCAATCAAACCTCCATTTATGTAGTGTCTCTGTTATGTGGCAGAATGAAGATTCATGCTGTGTCTAGATCATCGCTATTTCTTTTTCAACTCTGCCTTTTGACTTATGAAGAACGTGCTCATCAGAGCCATGGGTAGATCCAAATGAAATGAAAATTGGTCTTCATTCTGCTCAAGTAGAGGGGATTTTGCGACTTTTTTTTAAAGTTTTTTTTTAAGACTTGAGAGCATTGCTGTTCTGTCTAAAGAAGTGGTTCTCAAAGTGTGGTCCCCCGCCAGCAGCGGCAGCATGGGGAGGGGTTAGATGGATGGAAATGCAGCAGACTCCCAGGCTCCATCTCAGTCCTACTTAATCAGCATTCTGAGTCTGGGTCCCAACAACCTGGGTTTTGCCAAGCCTTCCACGTGATTCTATCGCATGCTCAACTTGAGAACCGCTGATCTAAGGAATCAGTGCGGAGGTGACGTCTATGACAGTAAACAGTGTTGCCCTCCCCCTGGGAAATGGGCTGCCTGCTAATGTGTTACCAGGGGCGCTTCAACTTTGTATTTTGTCCATGACATCAGACCACTCTGGTTTAGCTGAAGAAAATAAGCCACCTGCTCCCTCTAGTACTGTCATTTGGCTGGTTCAAATTCAAATTGTCCAAGGTTTTCCTAAAAGCCCAAAGCGCAAAATATCATTTGTATGATTGAATAGTAATTCTTTGGACCATTCTCCATATACTGTTGCTGGTTTCTGTGCAATTAAAACGCTTATTTTCTCTCTGAAATAAATTTTTCACAATTTATAGGCTCAAAGATTTTTAGAATTGGAACGGATCTTTACAATTCGTCAGCATATATATATTTTTTAACCCAGGGAGAAACTCAGGCCACAAGATGAGGGCTGTGAGAGGTGATGCAGAGGAATCTTCACGGGTGAAATGGGACTAGGTGGCCAGCAGCTAAGCTATAAATTCCTCTACTAGAATCTGAAATCAAGGACCACATCGTATTCGTTTCTTCTCTCCCTTCCATATCGCAGTTCTTGGAACAGTGTTGGCACGGTTCGATCAATGTTTGTTGAAAAATGATATGAAATAAAACGTGTGTTCCTTTTTTCCCTGCTCCTACAGGGATGAGGGAAGATGAAAATTACTTCAGTTTCTATTAAATAATAGGTTACTTCTTTGAAGTTACCAACGTAGGAGGCTGTGATCATATTAAATGGATTCTATTAACAAGAGGCCCAGGACAATGAACGGGAATTATCAGGACTGAGATCTGTCGGAACGGCCATTTGGAGATGTTTGCACAGCACAGGCTCGTTACTGTGTCTGGCTCAGGTCAATTTTATTTAGCGCCATGAAAACAGACTTAGCTTATGATATTTTAAGCATTTTAAACAAAGCGAGACTTATGCTATGGGGTGTGACTTTGGACCTTCCACTGTACCAGGTTTTCCCCAGATCTGGAGAGGCAAGAAACTGTTTCTTTATGCATCGCGAGTGCAAAGTGGGAAGCCCCCTCCTTCTCCCTTCTAATATCACCAGGAATGAATAGGCAGCATGTTTCCCATAATTCAGCAATAACTGGGCTATTATTCTTTAATGTCTCCGTTTATTAACGTAACCAGTATCATTCCTACCATGCCCATGTAATTAAATTACCCAACAGACATTTGATATGAAGCTCTCAATCCCCACAGAAGCCCAGAATTTCTATGCCCCTTTGTGAGTCCCTAATGAATGAGTGGCACAGACACTTCTGTCATCCACGTTCATTCACTGTCCTCTCTGACTGCTCCGCTGTGTCGCAGGGCCTGGCTCCTGCAGACAAACTGGGAACCGTTCAAAAGTAGAGGAGGGTCACGTTTCCAACAGCAACAAGCACTAGGTATGCTATCACCTTCCTTTCTGTTTGTCCGGCTAAACTAGAGGCTGACCAAATTAAATTCTGAAACCACTGCCTGGGTGGATCAATGGTACATTCTTTAACCTTGGCTCCCGAATGCTAATCCTTCCTTGGGTCATGAGTATAAAGGGAAAATCAACTGAAAAAAATTTTTTAAAGCAACCATTGTGTCCATCCAAAGATATGTCACCTTGTGACTTTGTGAAAAGGAAAACAAATAGTTTTACTTAATAATTAACCGTCTGACTTTAAAACTTTGCAAATGGAGCTATAATAATGAAGCTTCCTCAATCCAGATGCTATCCCAATCCAGCTTGTGAAAAAGGTACCTGTGATTATTAATAAAATAATGGATTTTTCTTACATCAACTGTTTATTTCAAGCTGTTAATTACAAAACACAAATCACGTGAAATGTTGTAGAACTTGGACATGAATTCTTTAAAATAATCAAGAGACAGTACAGTAGGAATTCCTTTATTCCTAGAAATGGCACTTTAGAGACTCTAGATGTTTCTAAAGACTTTTTAAAAACTTGTATTTTGCATTTAACAAAATGTAACATGATTATCTTAGTACATATTTGTTATGAGGAGAGAGTCAGATTTGAATGCACACCTTGACACCTGATTTTTGAATATTTAATTACATGCTTTATATATGGCAGGAAGAGTATAAGGAGATGTAACTGTAGAGGAATAAAAATTGAGATCTAATCTCAAAAACAATTACTTTGCTTTAACATGAAAGAAGCATCAAATCAAAGTATATGATGCCCACATTAAGGAGATTAGAAATGTTTCCAACCAACCAACCTTTTATTTTTTTAATAAATTTATTTATTTTATTATCTTATTTATTTTTTGTTTCTGGCTGCGTTGCGTCTTCGTTGCTGCACGGGCTTTCTCTCCCTGCGGCGAACGGGGGCTACTCCTCGTTGCGGTGCGCTGGCTTCTCATTGCGGTGGCTTCTCTTGTTGCAGAGCACAGGCCCTAGAGCTCGCGGGCTTCAGTAGTTGTGGCACACGGGCTCAGTAGTTGTGGCTTGCGGGCTCTAGAGCGCAGGCTCAGTAGTTGTGGCGCACGGGCTTAGTTGCTCCGTGGCATGTGGGATCTTCCCGGACCAGGGCTCGAACCCGTGTCCCCTGCATTGGCAGGCGGATTCTCAACCACTGTGCCACCAAGGAAGCCCCCAACCAACCTTTTAGAACGGCTATTTGAGAGAAGAAATCACATCTTACTGGAATCTAGAACATTTAAATGTGGCTAAAATCTGAGTAAAAATTACTCTTACTTTGACTGCTCTTTAATGTTAAAGTTTGTTTATATATGATCAACATAATTTTAATTTATGTGATGTCTCAACTGCACAGATACACAGAAAAAGTATTAAATTTAAATCCTGAAAATATTTGAGGTGAAAAGAATACTTATAGTTATTAGTAACTATTCTGTTAGTCTCAGAAGAACTCAATAAAGGTACAAGAAAACATCTAAAACATACACCTGAAACTAACACAACATTGTAAACCAACTATATTCCAATAAAAATTAAAAAAAAAGAAAACATCTGAAACAGAGGGGACAAATAGAAAACGAACAACCAGGTAGGAAACCTAATCTTAACAATACCAATAATTATATTAAGCATGAAGGGACCAAGCACTCCAATTAAAAGGCAGAGAGTGTCAGACTGCACTTAAAAATATATATATAATTAATTATATGCTATGTAGAAGAGACACACTTTAAAGATAAAAACACAAAAAGATTAAATGTAAGAAGATAGAAAAAGATATACTATGAAAATACTCAGCATAAAAAATTAGCTGAGCTATAATAATGTCAGATAGGATAGTCAATGAACAGTTGTCAGAGACAAACAGGAACATTTCATAATGACAAAAGGGCAAACTGTCATGATGACATAATGACAATAAATGTGTATATATTTAATAACAGAGCTTCAAATTAAATGAAGAAAAAGTGCCAGAACTAGAGAAGAAAAAGACAAATCCGTGCTCCTAGTTGCAGATTCTATACCTCTATTTATTTTTTATTCATTTATTTTTAACCATTTTTTTTAAACCACTTTTAATTCAAGTATAGTTAATTTACAATCGTGTTAGTTTCAGGCATACAGCAAAGTGATTCAGTTATACATCTATCTATCTATTTTCAGATTCTTTTCCATTATAGGTTATTACAAGGTACTGAATATAGTTCCCTGTGCTATACAGTAGGTACTTGTTGTTTATCTATTTTATATATAGTAGTGTGTATCTGTTAATTCCAAACTCCTAATTTATCATCTCTCTCCCTACCTGCCCCTCTGCTAATGCTTTCCTAACCATGTTTGTCTTCTATGTCTGTGAGTCAATTTCTGTTTTTGTATATAAGTTCATTTGTATCATTTTTTTTAAGATTCCTCATATAAGTGATATCATATAATATTTGTCTTTCTGTGACTTAATTCACTTAATATGATAATCTCTAGGTCCATCCATGTTGCCGTAAATGGCATTATTTCATTCTTTTTTTTTTAAACTTTTAATTTTATATTGGAGTATAGCTGATTGACAATGTTGTGTTAGTTTCAGGTGTAAGGCAAAGTGATTCAGTTATACATATACATGTATCTATTCTCTTTCAAAGTATTTTCCCATTTAGGTTGTTACATAACGTTGACCAGGGTTTCCTGTGCTACACAGTAGGTCCCTGTTGCTTATCCGTTTTAAATATAGCAGTGTGGACATGTCAATCCCAAACTCCCTAACTATCTCTTCCCCCCACCCTTCCCCCTGGTAACCGTAAGTTCGTTCTCTAAGTCTGTCTCCGTTTTGTAAATAAGTTCATTTGTATCATTTCTTTTCAGATTCTGCCTATAAGCAATGTCATACAATATTTCTCTTTCTCTGTCTGACTTACTTCACTCAGTATGATGATTTCTGGGTCCATCCATCCATGTTGCTGCAAATGGCATTATTTCATTCTTTTTAATGGCTGAATAATATTCCATTGTGTGTGTGTGTGTGTGTGTGTGTGTGTGTGTGTGTGTGTGTGTGTACACACTGTAGCTTCTTTATCCATTCATCCGTTGATGGACATTTAGGTTGCTTCCACGTCTTGGCTACTGTAAATAGGGCTGCAAAGAACACTGGGGTGCATGCATCTTTTCGAATTAGAGTTTTCTCTGGATATATGCCCAGGAGTGGGATTGCAGGATCATATGGTAACTCTATTTTTAGTTTTTTAAGGAACCTCCATACTGTTCTCCATAGTGGCTGCACCAATTTACATTCCCACTAACAGTGTAGGAGGGCTCCTTTTTCTCCACACCCTCTCCAGCATTGATTATTTGTAGACTTTAAAAAAAAAATTGGAATATAGTTGTATTTGTAGGGTTTTTAATGATGGCCATTCTGAACAGTGTGAGGTGATACCTCATTGTAGGTTTTTTTGGCGGTATGCGGGTCTCTCACTGTTGTGGCCTCTCCCGTTGCGGAGCACAGGCTCCGGACGTGCAGGCTCAGCTGCCATGGCTCACGGGCCCAGCCGCTCCGCGGCATGTGGGATCTTCCCGGACTGGGGCACGAACCCTTGTGCCCTGCATCGGCCGGCGGACTCTCAACCACTGCGCCACCATGGAAGCCCCCTCATTGTAGTTTTGATTTGCATTTCTCTAAAATTAGCAATACAGATCAACTTTTCACGTGTCTGTTGGCCATCTGTATGTCTTTTTTATTTATTTATTTTATTTACTTATTTTTGACTTCATTGGGTCTTCGTTGCAGTGTGCGGGCTTCTCATTGCGGTGGCTTCCCCCGTTGCGGAGCACAGGCTCAGGAGTTGTGGCACATGGGCTCAGTAGTTGTGGCTCATGGGCTCTAGAGCACAGGCTCAGTAGTTGTGGCACACGGGCTTAGTTGCTCCATGGCATGTGGGATCTTCCCGGACCAGGGCTTGAACCCGTGTCCCCTGCGTTGGCAGGCGGATTCCCAACCACTGTGCCACCAGAGGAGCCCCATCTGTATGTCTTCTTTGGAGAAATGTCTATTTAGGGCTTCTGCCCATTTTTTGATTGGGTTGTTTCTTTGATATTAAGCTGTATGTGCTGCTTGTATATTTTGGAAATTAATCCCTTGTTGGTAGCACTGTTTGCAAATATTTTCTCCCAGTCCATAGGTTGTCTTTTCATTTTGTTTATGGTTTCCTTTGCTGTGCAAAAGCTTTTGAGTTTAACTAGGTCCCATTTGTTTATTTATTTATTTATTATTTTTTGTGGTACGCGGGCCTCTCACCGTTGTGGCCTCTCCCGTTGCGGAGCCCAGGCTCCGGACGCACAGGCTCAGCGGCCATGGCTCACGGGCCCAGCCGCTCCGCGGCATGTGGGATCTTCCCGGACCGGGGCACGAACCCGTGTCCCCTGCATCGGCAGGCGGACTCTCAACCACTGCGCCACCAGGGAAGCCCCCATTTGTTTATTTTTGTTTTTATTTTCATTACTCTAGGAGATGGATCCAAAAAAATATTGCTGTGATTTATGTCAAAGAGTGTTCTACCTGTGTTTTCCTCTAGGAGTTTTATAGTTCTACAGTATATATGCCTCTATTTAAGTAACAGATACAACAACTAGACAAAAAAAGTCAGGTCTTTAAAAAAACCCCAAATATTTAAAAAGTAAATAACACACATCTAAATAATCCACGAGTTAAGGAAAAAATCACAAGGAAAATTAGAAAGTACTTTGAACTGAATGAAGAACAAAGCTCAATATATCAAAATCTGTGAGATGCAGCTAAAACACTGCTGAGAGGGAAATTTGTAGAGTTAAATGTCTATAAAAGAAGGAAAGTTTAAAATCAGTGATCTAAGTTTATACCTTAGGTAGCTAAAAAAAAGAGCAGCAAATTAAATCCAAAGTAGTGGAAGGAAGGAAAAGTAATACATCACAATCAGGAATATAAGGTTAATTTAACACTCAGAATCAATCAACCAATAAAATTCACCACATTAAGAGGAAGAAGGAGAAAAATCACATGATCATTTCAATAAGGGCAGATAAGGAGTTTTATAAAATTCAACATCCATTCAATGATATAAAACTCTGCTAACTAGGAATTGAAGGCAATTTTATCAACCAAATGAACAGCACCTATGGAAGAACCTAAGGTTCACATCATACTTCATTGTGAAAGATTGAACACTTTCTCCCAAGGTCAGGAAGAAGACAAAAATGTCTGCTCTAACCACTAATATTCAACAATGTACTGGATACTATAGCCAGGGCAGTAAAACAAGAAAAGTAAATAAAAAGACATAAAAATTTAAAAGGAAGTGAATCTGTTCTTTGGAAAAAAATTGCATGATTGCTTATATAAAAATTTCTGAGGAACCTACAAAAAATTGCTCAAAATAATAGGTACATTTAACAATGTCACAGAATACAAGATTAATATAGAAATCAGTCATATTTTTTATAATTGCAGCAGGATAAAATACAGGGACTTGATTTAAAGATGTGCAAGACCTAGACTGAAAACTATAAACTACTGCTGAGAGAAATTTTAAAAGACAGAAATAAATGGAGAGATATACGATGATTATTGCTTGGAAGATTCAATATTGTTAAGATGTCAATTCTGCTCTAATCGATCTATAGATTTAATGCAACTCCTGTTAAAAGCCTCAAGGCTGTTTTGTAGAAACAGATAAGTTGCTTCCAACATTTACATGAAAATGCAAAGGAACAAGAATGGCCAATCTTTAAAAAAATAACAAAGTTGGAGAACCCACCCTAGTTTATTTAAAAACTAATTATAAAGCTACAGTAGTCAACACAGTTTGTTTCTGGCTTAAGGACAGACTGAGACCAATGAAACAAAATAGAATCCAGAAATATATTCACATATATATGGTCAGTTGATTTTCAACAAAGGCGCCAGCGTAATTAAGCGGGGAAAGGAACAGTCTTTTCATAAAATGGTGCTGGAATAACTGGAAAATAATGTAAGAAAAAACGAACTTTGACCTCTACCTCACATTACAGTCATTAAATGGAGATGTAGCATAGACCTAAACTTGAAAGCTAAAATTGTAAAGATTCTAGAAAAAAACAAAGGCAAACATCTCATAACCACAAAGTAGAAATACATTTTTCACAGAAGAAACAAAAAATAATAAACATAAGAAATTGAAAATTGTGCTTCATCTAAATTTAAAAGTTCTGTTGGACTTCCCTGGTGGCGCAGTGGTTGAGAATCTGCCTGCCAATGCAGGGGACACGGGTTCAATCCCTGGTCCGGGAAGATCCCACATGCCGCAGAGCAACTAAGCCCGTGCGCCACAACTACTGAGCCTGCGCTCTACAGCCTGTGAGCCACAACTAATGAGCCCTCGTGCCACAACTACTGAAGCCCGCACACCTAGAGCCCATTCTCTGCAACAAGAGAAGCAGCCATCTCAATGAGAAGCCCGCGCACGACAATGAAGAGTAGACCCCACTCCCCGCAACTAGAGAAAGCCCGCGTGCAGCAACAAAGACCCAACGCAGCCAAATAAGTAAAAAAATAAAAATTTTTAAAAAAGGTCTGTAAAAAAAAAAGTTCTGTTCATCAAAGACACTGTTAAGAAAATGAAAAGGTAATATATAGACCAGGAAAAATATTTTATCTATCCATCTAGCCATCCATACACACACACACACCTGACACAGTAATTGTATCCAGGATATATACTGAGTTGGCCAAAAAGTTTGTTCGCTTAATGAATACGTTGTTCAATAAAGTTCTTGGTGAAAATGAAATATGTGTCTTTTATTTTTACTTAAAACTGAAGGAACTTTTTGGCCAACCCAATATAATACCCCTCCAATTCAGTAATAAAAAGGTAATCAACCCAATAAAAATGGGTAAAAAATGTGAAGAGAAATTTTACAGTGGAAACTATATGAACAGAATAAGTACAGAAAAAAGGTTTTTAACATCGCTGTTTACCATCAGGGAAACGTAAATTAAAAACTCAACAAGATATCATTTCATACCCATGGGAATGGTAAAGATTAAAAAGACATCACCAAATGTTGGTGAGGATGTGAAGCAACCGGAAGAATCTTCCTACATTACTGGGGCGAGTGTAAAATGGTGCAAGCACTTTGGAAAACTGTTCTGCAGTTTCTAGTACATACACCTATGCTGTTCCCAGCAATTCTGCTCTCAGGTATTTACCTAAGGGAAGTGAAAACACATGTCCTCACAAAGACTTACACACAAATGTTTAGAGTAACTTTATTCATAACAGCTCCAAACTGTATATAACCCAAATGTCCATCAGAGGTGAATGGATAAATAAGTTGTGGTATGTCTGTGCAGCAAAATACTACTGGGCTATAAAAAGGAACAAAAAATTGATGTAGGCAACAGCATGGGTGAATCTCAAAGCATTATGCCAAATAGAAGAAGTCAGACACGGAGAGTTCACAAGGCGTGATTCCATTTATACGGTGGTGAAAGTGAGAGCAGCCAATGTCTATGGGAAAGGGCCTGGAGGAACTTTCTTGGGGTGCTAACAGTGTTCTAGTGGTTGGACTCGCGCTTCCTTGGCGTATGCATTAATAAGACTCATTAAATTGTGCCCTTCTGATCTGTGCAGTTCACCTTATGTCAGTTTTTACCTCAATTAACAAGTTCTGGTGATTCCTATCTTTTTCATAGCAGTGGTTTGTCAGTCACTGCTAGCTTGTTTGAAATACAACATAGGAATCTCGGGGGTCAACTGCTAATCAAGGTCACTTCCATTTGGTATCTCTTCCCCTCTCTTTTCCACCAAGAGTCCATCAGACATAGCAGGAATTGAGAAACACATGCCTCCAATTACATCCTAGTTTCTCTCTGTCCTTACTGCTCTTGCTGTTTATACTGTATGCCCTTTTCTCCCCTACCCTAAAAGAAAATCTATGATCTGTTCTCTAACAAGGTTAGGGAATTTTTGTCGAATTTTAAGTGTAGGTGAGTTTCAAGCTGAAGTTCTGTTTAAATTTCTTATTCTTCCAACTTCAAAGTATTCTGCCTTTAAAGGCAAGGGATTCCTGCCTATAATATTATATACTTATTCATGATTCTTGAGGTACACCGTCAGGGTGTGCTACCTTCGAATATTTTTCCAACCTCTACCATGGAGTACATATTACACCTGAATTAAAATCAGTTGTCAAGGGTTAGCTGTGATATCCTTAATCTAAAGTTGTTGATTTTACCCTAATTATGATTCTCACACTGAGTTTGAAACCACAGGGTTTTTCTGAGTTGGGTGGGAGGGGTTGTTTTTAAAGCAGCACTTCCTAATGGCTCTATTATTGAGTTTTTCTTTGGAAAGAGCAGAGAATCATTTTGTCCTCGATATTCATAAGCCATGTTTGCTGTTGTTGTTGTTCAAGACTCCAACTCCCTCCCTCCCCCAAAGAGAGCCAAGGATAAGGCTGTTCACGAGTGTTAGAGTTTGATGATGGAGGTGGAGTGTTGTTCTCAAGGTCACCAGGCTGTCTTCAGCCCCCGAACATGTGGTGGAAAGCAGAAGACATGCTGGCGTGTGAACTTCGTCCATTTGTGACCAGAACATCAGACTTCTGAATTCCAAGGTGTTTGGATTTTGCCAGGGTGACCTCCTTTTCCCTGCTACCAAAGAATTCTTTGAGCTAAGGCTCATTTCCTCTTACACTTATTTGCGAGAGCTACTTAAGATATTTTGTTAAAATGAAAGTGCTTAAACCTAATTTAAACTTAAACCAAGAAGTGGCATAATATCTCTAAATAAAATCAGAAACCCCCAAATTCCTCATTCTTTCATCCCTAACCATGGTTCGCGATAACATCCTAAACAATCTTTTTGTATAATCAAGTATTTATATATAACCACAGGCTTTAGAGGATTTGTACATATATGTGTATAGTATAGATTCCCATTCAGATATAGTTTATATATATAAAATATATTTTGAAGAAATACATGTATAGAGTTATTGTATTTACATTGTATATATATATGTGTGTATATATATATATATATATATATATATATATACATATCCTCTCACACAAATATGTAAGCACACTTTTATTTCAAAATAGTCTCTGCATTTCCCCTCCAGATCTGGGAAATAAAGAGTCTAAGAATATTGCTTTTCATTCTCAACAAAGAAGTGGGAAAGAGCTTATGAAAACCTTATTTTGATCCCTTCAAAAATATGCTTAGGAACGAACGTAAGCTCCAAGGATAAGAGCGATTTGACAGAATTGCGATTCTCAGAGAGCAATTTTCTCAGAATTCTCGAACAACTGGTTTCTACAAAACCAAGCAAACACATCAAACACACACACACACTGGGGCCCTTGTCAATGAGGCCCTCGCTATCGATGCTCAAGGGATGCTAGAAACGACTCTGTTCCTGGTTTCAGTAAATCTGCTCTCTGGATGGATCCTGCAGCCCCAAATTAAGTAGGTTTTGGTGTGTAGATTTGGGCCAACCCCTCACGGAAAATGTCGCTGTTCCCAGTGGCAGAGCCTGGAAGGAAAAATATCACAGAAGGTCCCTGCCACAGTCTCAGAAATTCCTCCTCTGTAGAGTGACGCCGATGGCAATGCGTGAGACAGACAGCGGGAAAGAGGGAGAAAGGAAGAAAGGGGGAGAGGGTGGGAGGGAGGGACAAGGGCAGAAGAAGGGCAGGACAGCAAGAAAAGAGCAAAGAGGCCAGGAGTAATGCAGTGAGGGGGAGACGCAGAGTGGAGGGAGGGGCTGACAGGACCGGAGCGGAGCGACTACGTAGGAGAGCAGAAGTACAAAGGGACCTAGAGACACTAGAGAGAGACCAAAATAGAACAAAGGGAGGGTTGCAGGGACAAAGACACACTTAAAGGAGAAGAAGATAGAAGGATAAAGGGGAGAAGAGGGGCAGATTTGCAGAGACACAGGGACGGATAGAAAAGGGTCTGAGGGAGGCTGTGCAAGAGGGGATGTTGGTCTGTACCCTGCAGGTCTGCAAGCCCTGTACTTGCCCAGACTTGAGACCAAAGAAAGAGCCCGGAGACAGCAACAGAGACATCAGTGGTTTACTGGATACGGATCTTAAACACCTGAAGCCAGGTCCTGGAGTCTGTGTGCAGCAGACGGCGGGCAGGACATGGCAGCAGCCTTCACTACTCAGGAGAGAAGGAGGCTACCCTTTATAGGGGGAACTGACGTCAGATGAGCTCATCAGTTACCAGGGACGAAACAAGCCCCATAATTAAGAGGGCTGGACAGTCACGTGAGTGAAGCAGGGACTGTTGAGCAGGGGATGTACAGAGAGCAAGAGAACAGCCACGTGGAATGACCTAACCATACGGGAGACCATGCTGGCGGCTAAGCCACCAAAGAAGGCAGCATGGGCATGGCCCAGCTGTGTGGTTGGGCACCCCTGTGATCCATCCCTTGGACTGCTCCTCTCACGAAATGCACAATCTCAGAGGGCCGAGTCCAGGGAGCTTCGGGTCACCTCTCCAACCACCAAGCTGTCCTGATCTCATTGCAAACGTAGATATCACCACTCCGGCCTTCTCAGTGTCTTGATGAGTTACAAGAGGCATTCTCTTTTCCCTCCCCAGTTATGGCTCAGAAGAAGGGCGCACACATAACAGGAAATGCTAGAGTAAAGCCGGGGGTGGGTGGGCTGGAGCGGGAAGGAGAAGCTGTAACCCGAGGTAGAATCACCCACAGCAGGTCTCACTGCCTTTCACAAGGTCATGGGCAGATTTTACCAGTCATACCATCTCCAGTTGGTAAACAGAGGGAGGCCCTGCCCAGGAAGGATTAAGACCCAGACCCGAAAAGCGAATGAGAAAGTCTCTGGTATCAGGATGCTTTGTCTGGAACCTTGTTTCTCCAAGGAGTCAGTGGGCATTTCAGCCAGAATGACCAGGTTTAGCAAATACACAGACAGATGCCCAGTTCAATTTGAATTTCACATAAACCATAAATAACACTTTAGTAGAATACTTTTTGAAGATAAATATATCACACATAGAGAGGGCGAGAGAGACATGACACACTGAAAACGGGGGTGAAATGGGAAGGGGGAGGAGAGAGAGTGGCAGAGGACAAATGCAACGTTTGGGACACACTGATACTAAAAAGTTATTTGTTGTTTGTCTGAAATACAAATTGAACTGGGCGTCCTGTAGTTTATCTGACAACCTTGGTTTCAGGTCTGTTTTTTCCCCCCTGTTATTTTCTTAACCTATTTTCACTAATTCTACTGTCTCATCCATCCTTTTTATATCTATGGTTAATGACATCTATTATGATTTACCTTCACAGTGTAGCAATTTTCTGCTAAATACAAAAAAATTTCCTAAACTTTTGTCCCATGTGCCAGGGTTTTCTTTTGGTTTGTTCTGCTTTTCATTCTAGCATCTCTTTTGATTCAAGCAACATTTTGTCAGGAGAAAAGACAATGTGTTTACTTCTTCCAATAGCAGAAAACCTGGTATGGGATGGGAAAGACGTCAGTAGGTTGGATAAATTGTTGAGTGAAGATCCAGTGAACGGAAATAAGATTGAGGAGGGGCGGTTGAGGAGATTGAATTGCACAATTAGACATCCTGTTCCTGTATGTGGGTAGCACGGATTCCCTGTCCAGGAGCTATATTACTGCCTTCCCGTAGGAGTGGTGGGTGGGAAATGAGAATAAATGACCTCTGAGATTCCATCTAACTGGGGTTTTTCTGGCATTGATTTTAAAAATGGGCCCATTGAAAAACTCTATCGTCGAGCCTCATCATTCTGTGAAACACCTCCTATAGGCCTTTAGAAGAAATGAGCATAGAAAACTTGGGAACCCCCCAAAATGATTAAGCTAATGTTTTAACCTTCCCGTCAAATATTCTCAGAGAATATCAGGGCACTACAAGGACTTTGGGGTGATCCCAGCATGCCTTGGGGAAGTGCCAGTGGGTGGAGTGGCATGTGGATATTGCTAGCGAAGGATAAACGTATGAAAGCGTGGCAGCAGAAGACGGAAGAATGCAAAAGGAAGATGAGAAACAGTAACTGGGACAAACAGGGCTCTGACCATGGAGAAACAAAAACCCTATTCAACTTGCTACTTGAACATGGAGTGCGGTGTGTGCCACAGCAATACTCTCCCTATCCACCGCCCACCCCCCCCCCCCCACCGTGTCCTAAAACGTAGATTCTCTTTTCTGAGCATATATAGCCACAGCATTGGAGAACTCAGGAGAGAATTAGCCAGAGGCTAGGTCTTGGAGGATAGGTTGCATCTGTTCTGAATATGTTCACGGCCCACGTGTGGGCACTGACCTCCTGTCAGAGAGGCCTCTGAAGTGCAACCCAAGAAGATGTGTTGACCCAGAAAATGTTTATACAAAGCTTACATACTTGAAATCTTCTGTGCCTTTGGCACAGCAGTTAAAGCTATTCTAGAACTGTACTGCTATCACCTTTTTCTTCTTTCTTAGTTTTAGAACTGGGATGCTGTAAGGCATAAGGGGGAAAGATAAATGGAGAAAATCCAATATATGAACAGATGTTAACTTACATTTATGGGGCACCTCAGACTTTACACAGGGCTTGGGGTTGGCTATACGCTCACATGGGACCCTCCCAACATTGCAATGAGGTAGGAATTATTGATGGCATTTTCGAGATAAGGAAACAGTAACTCAAGAAGTGAAGGTCCAGCCAGGGACCAATATCAGGGCTTTTAATTTTCAAGTTCCACGCTATTCTCGCTAAACCAGAGGTGCCTTCCCCAAGGCTACATGATTGATATGAGGTAAATTGACCTTTATGATCTTTCTTTGTGTCCAGGCAACTTACAGAGGTTCATGAAAAGAGAAAGAAGGGCAGTATAGTGATTAATTACTGAGTCCTGGAATCAAATCTCTGTTCCATCATTTATTAGCTGTACATCCAAGAGCAAGTTTCTTTCCTTTCCCAGACTTAGTTTTTCTAACAGTAGAATAGGTTGAAAAAGAATATTTTCTTCACTGAGTCGTTGTGAGGATTAAATAAGTTCACATGTGTAAAGTCTTAGCATAGAAAATGCCCTCACCTGGACTTCCCTGGCAGTCCAGTGGTTAAGACTCTGTGCTTCCGTTGCAGGGAGTGCGGGTTCGACCTCCCCGGGGAACTAAGACCCAGTGCGGCCAAACAAAAGAAAATGCCCCCACCTGCACATACTGTTGTTAGTATGACGATTATCTCAAGGTGTGGATTATACTCTTTCCTTCAGTGTTGACTCGCCCATCAATCTAGAATGTTGCTTGTGGAGTCTCGTTTTGTGGGCTTGTTCCAAGAGCATCAGGCATTTTGAAAGAAGGGATTAAGAGCTTCACCAAAAAGTAACTTATCTTAAAGTCCAGTCAGAGCAATCCATAGAAATATTTTCTAATGATTTTTGAGAAATGTGCAAAATGATCAGAAATCAAACGTGAGATGTGGAACAAAGCCTATTAGCAACTGAAGCTGGACTTAGAGGAAATGCACACAAAAGGGGAAAAATTCACTGTGCTCCCGCCAAGGGTATCTGTGTCTTGTCAACATCATTTTTGCTTAAATGCCTCTAAGTTTCTAAAGCCCGGAAGATAACCTTGGACTTTTAAAGCTAGGATTTTGCTGATAGGATATTAGATGATGAAGCATTTCATGACACTGTTATTTAATTAGGAGAGAAAAGATAAACTTCGGAAATAAACTGAGACTACCAATTTCAACACTAAAAGCCTTAAAGTATGGAGTTATTCTGAAAATGTTTTGAGATGGGGAGAGACCTGCATGCTAGGGATCTGTGTGCAGAAAGGATGTGGATGTGTAGATCAAGACAGCAGCCTTGGGCTCTGGGCTACACCCTGAATCACTGTACGTGGTAACAAGGTAGGACAGAGACATGCTTTCTTTTCTTTTCTTTTCTTATTTCTTCCCAACGCACTCTTTTTTTCTTAGGTGATTAAGAAGATTTCAGTCTTTGAAAATAAGCTTTGTTCTTTTCACAGCTGTTAAGAATCTAGAGGAAGGTAGTTGCTCCAAGCCTGTCCACTGGGGGAAGGAGACAATTGTTCATAATCTGCTGAGCTTGCAGTCGGAACACCATGAAATACAGCCCAATGGAAGACTGATTCCACTGCTGGGAGTGGGGAGACATTCTACTAAAGGAGCAACTTGCAAAATGAATTGTGTAAAATCATGTCTCAAGAAGAAGGGGGATTTAAGAAGAAAAATAATACCAAGTGACATTTAATTGAGATGTTTTGTCTTTCCAGGAAAATTAGTTGATGAATAAATATACTCAAGGTTACAATTGGGTGGAATGTCTGGAGGAATAAGTGGCTAAAACTAGCTATATTCAAGGGAATGAAAAAAGCATGTTATATTTCTATAAAGCTCTTGGTAAAAAAATAAAAAACTGGAGGAATAAGCAAACCTAGGAAACATTTTGAAATAAGATGAATTTGATATTGAGGCCTCAGTCTTCCAACTTGGTTCCCTTTTCCCCTTTTCAGCTCCTGTTGCTACTAAGAGACCTCGCCCCATCTCTCTCTGTGGCCCAGTGCCTTCATTCCTCCCTCCCTCCTGTATTTTTTATCAATTCCTGATCTCAGATGAGAGTCTGAAACCCTGGCATTTAAAGTTATACGAACTGATACGAGAGGACCACATTTTACCTCCCCTTTTCCAGAACTGCATTCTAATAGGGATCAAAGATTCACGTTGAAGTCATGATTTTACGTGGCATTCAAGACTGCGGCCAGAAAGTGGGAAGAGGGAATAAGGGAGTTTGAGGAGGAAAGGACCAAAAGAAGGGTTTTCATGAAAACACACTATGTTAAAAAATAAGAATCCCCTCTACACATGTGGAGCACGGACCTGCCAAAGGCATTATGTGCTTACCGTAGAAGGTCGAATTTAGCCCTTCCAACAACCAACCGAACTAAATCTACTTTTCTCAGGAAGCAAAGAAAGGGAATGTTGTGCAATACCTTATTATGACTTTTCTTTGGTAGTAACTTAAAAACACTTTAAATGGTAAAGACAAATTGCTTGTGGTTTACACATCCAGAGAGGGCAAGATACTTTATCCCTGACTTCTCGATTTCTTCAAATAAGTACAAATTATTCTCAGTAGAAAAATTAGACTCATTTTCTTCACAAGTCTATGAGATTTTCACGTCCCCATCCTAACATAAGTGGCCCTGTGGCATTTCAAATCTGCAGTCATTGGAACAATTGGTTGACTTTGGCAGTCTCTATGACTAATGCGTTAACTCCAACCCATCAAATGAACTGAAACCGAGTGTGTTTGAATATTTGGTCTACAGATAAGCCTGTGGGGGACATTCAAACAAATGAGGTGAACTTGACTTTTCTGGTCCTTTCAAGATTATGTTCAGGGGAAAGGTTACCCAACAGTTTAGAAGAGCCAAGCCAAAAGCATCCAATTCCAAAGCCTTCCTTTCAACAATAGGCTGTCTTTGCATTTTGCTAAATTTTGTTACTTGGAATTAAAAGCTTATTAGAAGCAAGTCTTCCCTGCAAGCTGACATATTCAATTACAGTCATCTGTTCTAGAGAACAGACTGCGTCTAGACAGAAGAATACCACTGTGGCTTAGAAGGAACACGATGCGTTACAGAGGCTGGATTCTAGGGCTGGGTGACCGTTTTTACGATCTGCGCCGGGAACACCGTTTGATAAACTGTTTCACAGCTTCCCAAATGCACGTCGGTACAAAACGACCTGAATGGCTACAGCTGAGAGCAAAAAAACCCAATGAGATTAAATGACGAAGATCTGGTGGTGATGGGAGAAGAACGCGTAAGCCGAAGAGAAATAGGAAACAGAGCATTAAAAATTCAAAATAAAATCGAGCAAACACCACCAGATCAATAGAAGCGAAAGCCAAGATTCCAAGCTTTGCAAGAGAAAAAAATTCTCGTCTTTGTTGCATGTTCCAGGATCTTCACAACTGTGTTTAGGGCGGGGGTGTGGGATGAGTTATTATTCCCACGTATGTGGAATAAAAACAAGCAGTTGGCCGGCTATAAGAAATTAAACATCAGTCCCGGGAAGCTTCCTCCCAAACAGAACCATACTGAGTGCATACCACAGGCAAAGGAACAGGCTACAGGAACTGGCTGGTCCTGATAGAAACTTGTAAGAAAGCAGTCTTCATGTTTTGAAATGTTTAGGCTTAAATGCATGTCTAGCACTTCAGCGACTTAAAACGCAGTAGACATGTTTGATCTTAGGAAGAATCTCAGTTTAAATCAATTTTCCTAGGATGAGTTTACACGTGCTATAAATCATGCGTGCTTTGCAAACCACTGCCAATAGGTAAGAATAGGATTCTGCTCCCCGATGCACCACCCCTGGCCCGGCCCATGAAATTGGTCATCATTTTGAGAGTCATAAATACAATCATTGTCAGCTTTCTGGTTTCCATGGCTTAGAAATCTGAGAAGGCAGGGGTTCATTTCTTACTACATTTGCCCCCTAGGATGGAGAAGGAAGACGCAAATAAAAGGAAGGACATGACGTGCCGGTGGTTGCTAAGAAACATGCAACTGAACACAGGCTGCCACTTAATAGTGGCCAGAGGGGGTGTGTGCTGTGATAACATCAGCCGTGATAGCGCTGCCTCTCAGCCCAGCAGGGGCCAGTGCGGTGGGGAAAATGAAAAGGAAGGCGGTCTTGTTAGGGAAAATGTAAGAAGATCTGGAAAGGGAAATGAAAGTCTGAGGCCCTTCTCATACTGAGATGGTGCTACCGGTGCCTTGTGGGTAAGGGTTAAGCTTCGTGCTATTTTCTACTAGTAATGAAGGTGGACCGGATTAGGACTGATTCCCACTCTGCTACTTGCTCACCCGGTAGCCTAGAGCTCTTCTTTGAAAGAGCGGGGCCCTGTGGGTTCACTGCTCAGGACTCCAAGAGTCACCGCATATTCCTGACTAGATTAGCCCCATCCAAAGGAGGAAGGGGCTTTAGCCCTGAGCTAACTAGTTACCTAGCTCCAAATAGCCATAGGACAGACATACTGCCATGATCAGCACAGCCCAGCGGTCCAGAGTACAGCCTCTGGGGGTCTGGCTAACCTGGGTTCAAATTCTGATCCTTCCGCCTGGTGACCTGGGGCAAGTTACACAAACTCAAGTCTCGGACTGCTCACTGTGATTAGAGGCACATAATAATACGCACAGGCTAGTTCTCAGCCCAGCACCCCGTGCCCCTTTTCTTCCAGTCACGGACCTCCCCTGCTCTTACTGTGGACAAATCCCCAGCCAGCGTAGGCTCTAGTGGGGTTACAAGTAAGAATACCAACACCTGCCAAACCCACCCCTGTCTCAGCTACAGTTAATTGGCACAAGGATTTGGGCAATGACTCACACCAGGTGGACCAGAATCCTGCCACTGGGATTGTAACTAGATCAGGGGATGGGGTTCACATATGTCCAGGGCAAGAGCCCTCCTCTGCAGTGGTGAAGCTGGCAGGGCTACTGGCAACCACTTTTCCCATCACATGGATAAAGCTGGTCTACGGAGGAAGAGAATGACATTGACAAGCAAAGACATGCACAGGTGGGAGAAAGAAGTGCCCCAGGTCATTTGAATACCTGGCTCTAGTTCCTGAGTTCCCTGAGACCATCTTGGTTCCCACCTACCACGGATCTAGGTGACAGTCAGATGAGAAAAGAATCTTCAGCACAGTGCCTGACACAATGTATTTCAAAAATGTTGATATTCATACTCTCTCACGCCCGGGTGAAGAAGTTCATTGAACAGCTGCTTCTCACCCCATTTGTTAACTGAATCCTATGGAAAGTGGCCTGTCCAGGATGGAGGAAAGAGGACACGATGTGACTACAGAGTGATGATCTGCTGTGGAGTGGCCCCGCTGACAGCGACCACCCCCACTGTACCCCCCGACTCACTGAACCAAGTTGCTGCAACTGTCCAGCTGTTCCAGCTTCCAGATGGACTTATTCTTAGTGGCCAAGAGTTCCTGGGTTTCACCAAGTTAAAAGCAAACAGCTAAACGAAAAGGGCTGGACAAAAACATTACAGAGACTAGATCCCGGCCGCGATTCTGCCACGTGTAAGTTTAAGACTAAGCACCGCTTTGGGAAGGGGTGGAAATTGAGTTCACAACACTACTGAGAAGATCCCATCCTTAACAAGTATAAGCTCTAGAGAGTCTGAGAACACGTGGAAGAGTTATGAATATTTTCCTAGAGGGCAAGAGAACTGGTATTGTGACTAAGGCCATTTCTACACATGCAAAGGAGAGAGAAGAAGCAAAGATTCAGTCCAGCAATTAATGCACTGAGCATCTTCTGTGTGTCGGCACTGAGGTTAGAGAAATTAACCACAGCTGTTATTCTTGTGGCGTTCACAGGCCGACCCCTGAAACAGACCCAGAGACAAGGACTAGGAGAGCTGTGAAATCCCAGAGGAAGACGCAATGATTTACGTCTGGAAGAAGGCCAGGGAAGGAGACACAAAAGAGATAATGTTTGATCTGAGCTCTGACATTCAACAGGCAGAGAAGAGCTGGGAGGTCTTCGTGAGCAGAGACAACGTGGAGTCAGGGTGGCAGGATGGTGCAAGGCATGCTTGGGAAGAGCGGAAGAGGCAAAAAGGACTGTGGCTAGAACACAAGGTACGTTGGCACTGATATCCAGCTACGCAGATGAGGGAGCCATTGAAGACTTCAGAGCTTGGGAGGGAGGTGCTCAGTCTGTTAGTGGGCTCAGCGTGGGGACAGGGGAAGGCTGGAAGGGATAGGGGACACTAGAGGAAAGAAGGGCCATCATAATCGTTGAGAACAGACTTGACGAGGATTAGCACGACAGTGAGAGTTAATGTAGTGGCAGCTGGGATGTGAAGGTTTTTTCTTTTTTCTTGGCTGCGTCGGGTCTCGGCTGAGGCATGCGGGATCTTTCGTTGTGGCGTGAGGGCTTCTCCCTAGTTGTGGTGCGTGGGCTCCAGGGCACGTGGGCTCAGTAGTTGTGGTGCGTGGGCTTAGTCTCCCCGAGGCATGTGGGATCTTAGTTTTCCGATCAGGGATCCAACCCGTGTCCCCTGCATTGGAGGGCGGATTCTTTACCACTGGACCACCAGGGAAGTCCCTGTGTTTTTTTTTTTTAAAGCAATCTATGAGTCAGAGGATTCCAAAACATTCACAGTCTGTTTTAAAACTCAAAATATTTGTGAATTTCAAGTGAAAGCAAATCTTCAAAAATCGCAACTTCAAGACCTCATTGACCCGCTATATAAACTTTCCTAATTAAGGCAAGGGCTGCGGATAAGACAATAACATGATCATTTGTGTGTGTATATTAAAAATGTTTTCCCTAGGCTTTAAACTCATTTCTTCATGGAGAGCTTTAAACTCATTTCTTCATGGAAAGCTTTTTCTCATTACCTTCCCTCTTCTGAGTATTTAGAAGCTACCCATTAAGTACTCCTTCCTTTGAACCCCAAATTTGTGGGATTTATTTTATGAGAAGACCGTTATGCATTTAAGATCTGCGCACACCTTTTTAAAAAAATTTTTTAAAATTTATTTTTATTTATTTTAATTATTTATCTTTGGCTGCATTGGGTCTTCGTTGCTGCGCGCGGGCTTTCTCTAGTTGCGGGGAGTTGGGGCTACTCTCCGTTGCGGTGCATGGGCTTCTCATTGTGGTGGCTTCTCTTGTTGCAGAGCACGGGCTCTAGGTGCATGGGCTTCAGTAGTTGTGGCACGCGGGCTCAGCAGTTGTGGCTCGCGGGCTCTAGAGCGCAGGCTCAATAGTTGGGGCGCACGGGCTTAGTTGCTCCGCGGCATGTGGGATCTTCCTGGACCAGGGCTCGAACCCGTGTCCCCTGCATCGGCAGGCGGATTCTTAACCACTGTGCCACCAGGGAAGCCCGCGCACACCTTTCAAAAGTTCCTCACACTATACCTTTCAAAACCAAAAGCTTCAGACATCAGGCCTGATCTTGCAGAAAAAAAAGGAGGAATTTTTTTTTTTACATGTACCAATTCTTTAAGCTTCTGGGATCCATTTAGTGAGCTGGAGATGACAACGGTTCACGAGATTCTAGTGGCCCAAATCATGAGGAACTCACACATTCTTGCTGCCCCCGGGAATGATATTCATATATTTCCGTTGACAACTGGCTCCAGCTTCTCCCACCTGGCTGGCCTCTCCCCTGCTTGCTGTCCACAGGGCCCCTCTTCAAGCAGTCCCATTGTTCTCCGGCCCCCGCCCATCGGGTCGGCTGTCATGATGCTAAGACACAGAGCCAGCAACGGCAGGGCCAGGGCTTCACGGTCCCAGGCCCGGGTTCAATTTATAGCCCTTTCCCATGGGACAGAAAACAACTAAATGTGAAAACTCACCCTTGATTTATGAGGTGCACCTTGTGGAGTCTGAAATTAAACGGCAAGCAAGTTGAGATCACGCTGGTCAGTGCTGCTAGCCTTAAAGATTTATATACTAGCCTGGACGACTCAGGAGGAGGTCTGAGTTACAGACGAGCGCGTATTTATAGGTTATTGATGCCTTTACATCGAGAAAAAACTTCTCTTAATTTACAGGAATTGACTATAATGTTGGGTAGTTATCACCTGAGTAACTTATTGTTATGAATTAACCCACCCCCGAAAGCTAGTGCGAACTATAATAATTACAATGGAGTGAATGAATGGAACACAAAGTAGGGTTTAGGGAGATGTAAAACCAATTTCAGGGTTATCAATACACACGTTGGTGGTCGTGTAGCACGTATGCCATGTCACCCAGAAGAAAAATGGCTTCACCCACAGTGTACAGTAGACGGTGGGTTATGAGATAAGCAGGGGTCTGACCGCTGGTACTTTCAGCCTCATTAATTCCATGTGCCAGAGAAACGTGTGACAGGGCATGTCGGTACCATGGGGCTGGGGCTGGGAGGTACACTCTGGTGCTGTCATAAGGCAAGAGCGTCTTTGCTGCTGCTACTGCAAGAGCCCCTTCTTTCTACTGCTCCTCTGCAGTCAGCTCTGGGCTCATGCATAGTTTTCATCTGTGCAGAACAGATTATTTCTGGAAGGTTCTGACCCTATCCTCACGCACAGCCACACTATGTAACGTGGGGTGTTTCGTATATCTTCACTGCCAGAAATGTCTCTGCTAAGAGCGCACCATTTCCCCATCCTCTCTTTCAACTTTATCTGAAATTCCCATCATAGGGGCTCTTCCTCAATGTTCGATTAGGCCTGAAAGAGCTCTGTCTCCACAGGGCACTGATACATTGCAGACAGTGTGTGAAGAGGAAGGCGCAAAGGGTCCAAGCAGAGACGTCATCACCAGAAAGGGTAGACCAGGACCTCACGACTCCCAGTGCGGTCCACGCACCAGCGGCATTAACATCTCCTGGGAACCCGGTAGAAATGACGAATCCTGGGCCCCGCCTCAGACCCGCTGAGTCAGAGTCTGCGCTGTAACAGGATGATTTGACTGCACATTACGGTTTGCACTGACCTTGAAGAAAGAAGAGCAGTGTTGTTTGGAACAAAGGATGGCCAAACCAAGATGACTAAAGAGATGGTTGAAGAGAAACTCGCTATTGTGCCAGGGAGCAATATTCCACCCACTGATTCCCGAAGCAGGGTGAGCATCGGACCATTCACGAATGTACATTTCCAGATCACATTTCAGAATTCAGGTTCTATTGATCTGAGGAGGTGCCTAGGAATCTCCATTTTTAGCAAGCACCCGTGTGCTTCTCCTGGAGCTGGTTGTTTTTGGGTCTCCCATAGATCACTCTGTGTCCCAACTAGCTACTACCTACCACTGCTTCTAAGCCACCGTCATCATAACTTCATGGGCATCAACGTCACGATCTGGTCGCTGAGTAACCCGGGACCATTCTCAAGTCCACAGCCATCTTCAGACTTACTGACCATGAAGACCTGAAATTACAGACCTGCATTTGCTGTTGGCCTGACTAGAGTTATCCAAGACAGCTGATGAAGTGAGTCTATATTCAGAAGCATACTACTGAGTATACTTTTGTTGAGGGGAAATGCCAGTGATTCCAAATGGGCAGGGGGACACAGGGTTGTGTCCTCAGTATCACGCACCTGCTGGCGATGCTGTCACTTCATCAGAAAACGATACAAAGTCAACATAGGATTTCTCTCAGTAATCTTCTCATCTAAAACACAGGTCTCTACTTCCTGAAACAAGAAGGGAATTTCAGGCCTGATGCTTGATCAACGGTCAGCATTTGCCCTCCCTGTCCCCTCCTGAGGCTTCAGAAGAAACACCCAGCTTTCCACACGGGGCCCACTTCTCTCCTGGAGTCATAGGAAATGCTGGCTTCTCTTGCAAAGGATTTTGCCTCACAGGGCGGCAGTTTGGAAAGAGTCTTCTTTTCCCTAAAAATGCCAAACATAGGGACTTCCCTGGTGGTCCAGTGGTAAAGAATCCACCTTGCAATGCAGGGGACGCGGGTTCGAGCCCTGGTCAGGAACTAAGATCCACATGTCGCGGGGCAAGTAAGCTCGCGTGCTGTAACTGCTGAGCTCGTGCGCCTCAACTAGAGCTCACGTGCTCTGGAGCCCGTACACCACAACTACAGAGCCCAAGAGCCCTGAAGCCTGCACGCCACAACTAGAGAAGAGAAAACCCGCACGCCACAACTAGAGAGAAGCCCGCGTGCCGCAACGAAAGATCCCGCATGCCTCAATGAAGATCCCGTGTGCCGCAACTAAGACCCAACGCAGCTAAAAAAAATAATAAAATAAATAAATCTTAAAAAAAAAAAAAAAAGCCAACGTAAGGAGTATGGTGCAGGGACCAGGAGTGTGAATTCTCCGGCCAGTCTGCCTCCTTCAAGTCCTACTAGTCTCTTACAAACGATGAGACCTCGGGCAAGTTCCCCTGTGCCTCAGGTGGGCCCCTAGAAAACGGGATCCTCATAATACCTCTGTCACAGAGCCGCTGAGAGGATTAAATGGGAAAATGTAAGGTGATGGACCTAGTAGATAGCATCGTCAACCTGTTCCCCAAAGCCCCTCCACCTAGAAACTTGCAAGAGCAGATGGTGGCCAATTGCCCAGACCCCTTCCTCCATGGCCTCCTGGGTACCCAGATTTCTCTATCCTCTGCAGGGAAACTGGCACCCAAATGGGGACATTGTTCTGTAGGGCAGCCCATCAGATGAGGACATGTTTTTCTCCCTTTCTCTTGTTCACCTCACCTTTCAGAGTCTAGAGTCCACTACCGCATTCTTCATTTGTTTCTTCAAAAGAAAAGTCTGCAAGGACTTCACTCTAACAGGCCCAGTGAAAATGCATCTGAACTTCCAAAGGCCCTGCCCCACCCTCTCACCCCCGCCAAGGCCCCTTTCATCTGGCAGTCTCTAATCTAGAACCAGTTAGAACGAACAGACCCTGCTCCTCTGTAAGTCCTGCCCCTTTCGGCAGATGCCTGCCGGATCTGGCCCCTGTTGCCTCTGTTTGCTCAAATGGCTTTTGTCGTATTGAGGGGAAATGGGAATAGGACATGTGGTGGGAAGGGGTGGGTAGAAACAGAAATCTTCAAAGACAAAACAAATGAGCGCTGAGCCCCCAGTTCCATGTGTAACATCCGTGGGAGTCACGAGGTTGCCGAAACGGTGGCAGTCGTCGGCTAACTAGGAGGGTGAACGGTATGCTGTGCTGGTTTGGCTGAAAAGACTGTCTTCCCCAGTAAGCAAATTATTGATTATAAACTGTTATGATTCCATCGGAGCCGTTGTGGCCAACTGCATTATTCCATCTGCCTTAAATGTCTGCTGTGTTCCCATGCCAAAACCCTTATGAAATTTCCACTGGAAAAAAAAAATGAGTAGCAAATTCGGGTCTCAGTGCTCATATATAATTTCAGATTTCATTAATGGTTATTAAATATATGCCCTGAGGAAGGATAAAGTTCTTCATATGAATGGAAAGAGAACTGAATTTATAAATAAGGTGACTCTGTTTTCAAGGACTATTCATTAGACATATCCAGGACATACTTTTCTAAAAAAAACTTTCAAATGAAAGGTGTTTAAAATCTCACAGGATAAAAATGTTGGGAAGGGGCTTCCCTGGTGGTGCAGCGGTTGAGAGTCCGCCTGCCGATGCAGGGGACACGGGTTCGTGCCCCGGTCCGGGAAGATCCCACATGCCGCGGAGCGACTGGGCCCGTGAGCCATGGCCGCTGAGCCTGCGCGTCCGGAGCCTGTGCTCCGCAACGGGAGAGGCCGCAACAGTGAGAGGCCTGCGTACTGCAAAAAACAAAACAAAACAAAACACACACACACACACAAATGTTGGGAAAATGCAGTCTTGCTCAAAAAATTCAAAACACCCCTAAGTCCAAAATACTGTTCTTTGCCTGGAATTTGAAAATGAATTTGGGGGAAATTTTTTTTTAAGTTGTAAAAATATTTTCATATGGCGGCCAAAAGATATCCACATTTAGGAAAGATGGGTGTATCTATTGGTAGGTGGAAAACTGGATGCTAACTAGAACGTTGAAATTAAAAAAAAAAACTCCTTTTAAGAACCACAATTATAAAAAGATGAAAAGAGGCTATTTGAGTAATTTTGACTAAGTGAAGCCCTTCGAAGCTTTAGGCTACTAAAGCCACGTAACCTGGACAATATATTCTTAGGAGGAGTTGTCAAATGCCCAAGTAAGAAATTCAAATCCTTTTCAGGCCTGTTGCAAATCTCCCTGAAAGCTGTACAAATGGCACACTTTTCGCTTACAGCGAATAAGTAGATGGAGAATGTTTTTTTAACCTTAATGAGTGCAAGTTAAGTATCTGCCCGAGCGCTAAACTCCTAAGGAGAGAGACTGTTGAACTCAAGGCATTTTTGTACCAGGTGAGTTTTCTGAAATCTATTTACACTGAATTGTCTTATTAGCCAAGAAGAGATAAGATCTTTTTTTTTTGTCATCAGCTGGCCTGCTGCTGCTACATGAAGTATCATTAGAGATAAAATATACAGAAGGTCTTCAAGAGTAGTGAGTTCAAATTTCCGCTCTTCTCACTCAGAAATGAACTTGGTGACATTTTCTAGCCAAAAAAAGAGCTTTTATAAATAACCTTAACACAAATAAACTGTTGATGCAATGAAGACAATTTTTCTATTTGAATTTTATGTCATGAGACCCCCTGAAATGGAATTTTATCTTTGAAAACAAGTAATTCCCAGAGAGGGGCTGAGATGAATAAAACCTCCCTCCTGCCCTATCTTGTATTCATTTCTTGAGTGAGGTGCACCGTGTGACGGAACAGCTGTGATTAGCCCGACCTGTGGGACCAGTAGGCCATTTTCTACTGACCCTGTAATCTCTACGATCAGTCTCAGATCTAGGGAACATTTCCCTCGGAAAATTCACATCATCGCATATGAAAAGTCTCATTATTCAAAAACAGTAATTATTCAGTTGTAGAATACATCAAACATAGTTCTTATTTTTACTGTTTTCTAGGTATCCAAATTCAAGGAAGTTGGCCCCAAACATATGAAAATGTTGAGCTTTACATTATCCTAAAAGTTTTTTTTCTTATAAGTTTGATTCTAAGATACAAGTTCTTTTTTTTTTTTTTTTTTTTTTTAAAACCAGGCTGTTGCTCATACCAGAAGTGCAATGCCAGAGAACTTGTAGGAAAGGTTTGAAAAAGCCATCTTAAAGTGACATTTATATAAGGGGATAAGCACGAAAATGCTAGTGTAAATCCTATCCAGCTGGTTATAAGGTGGACTGTGGTTGACGTTTGTTTGTAGATTGAAGATTTAAACAGAAATGCTTTGGAAAAATAAGCGAAAAGCAACATGAATCCAAATGTGGCCTCTATTAGGCTACAGAGCAGTAAAAGGAATTCCTAGAGAAGATTGTAGAAAACAAAAATCAACTCCCCTCCCTGAAACAGTTACAAAAAGTAGAAAGTAGAAAACAATGAAGAATACTGAATCACTTCCACTGTCCAGTGTACAGAGTTTTTTCAAGAGTTGCTGATAGGAGATGGTGGCTAATCTGGCAACGAGCACAGAAAAAAGAATTTTTAAAACAGACAAACTAAATGTCAAATGGTGCTTTCATGGAGCAAGGGGAGACCTGTCATTTCATAGGGAGCATGAGAAGAAGAACAGATTTATGTTTCTTAGCAAAGACATTTGGTACAAGGCAGACTAGAGCCTGGCTAAATCAGAATCTCATCAACCCCCAAGCCAGGGGTGCTTATCGCCCCCATAAAAGCTCAGGTGGCAGCTGTGGAATCTCAGATGAACTAATAAATATGGAGCGAGCGAGCTGAGTTTAGCAGGAAAGAATGTCAGCAATTTACCAGTGGACGCCTAGGAGCTTGTCGTAACCGTCTTGTCACGGTTTTCAGAGAAATGAAGTTCCAGAAATTTCACAACGGCAGAGAGGGCCCACTGAAGTCAAGAAATTCAGGACGAAATTGGGGTGGGACAACTGGTGAAAAGGGGACATGGCTTGCTTTCTGTTGCTAAATGCTTCCCCATGCTTGCACACCCAAACTTACTGTGAGAAAGCAGAGAAAGGTGTACTTTGTAAAAAGTTTCTAATGAACTGAATTCCACTATGGGGTGAATCTGGCACTAATTTTCTTGGTGACGTGACACCACCTTAAGAAATGAACAAGATATCCAGGAGATAACCCTGTTTCTCTATTTATGCACACACTCAAACATACAGTCTCATAGAGGGAAGCAAAATTAAAAGCATACAGCAAACAGCCATTTACAACATAGAAGGTTTCTGTAGTCCGTGTAAATTAAGCTCCTTTGGAAGGAAAAAAAAAAGCCCACGCTATGTATTTATGCAGGTGTTTTCAAACAAGTTTCTCAGATTATTTGATAATTATAATGCTATCATCTACGAACGAGCAGTGAAATTAAAAATCAGGACATTGCATGTGGGGAGCAAAGCAGAGAAATTTCATGGGGAGCTTTTAATTCTGGGAGGAACATTTTGAATAGAGTATTAAGATTGATTGTATCTAATTAAGATGCTAAATCATACAGTGAACAAAGACAAGGGAAAACACTAGGGTCTGCGGACTTGCAGCGAAGGCCTTCAGGAGCCCCCGCTCCCTCCCTTCACAGCCGAGGAGCCTGAGTTCCCGGACATTCCTACCGTGTGAAATCACACACACAAGCTCGGGTCAGGGCTCTGTGTGTCCAGTCGTTTATTCATGTATCAAAAGGGGGAGATACGCACACATTCAAACACACAGAGAAAGAAAGGATGTGAAAACAATGCAGTGTGCGGTTGTGGGAATGTATCATTCCCCCAGGAAGAAAACACACACGCTTTGCAGAGAAAAGGAATTCATCAAAGTCGAGCCTTCCTGTTGTGCGCTGAAAGGCTGGGTGGCAGACAGGGACTCTCAGATGAAGTGAAAGTGACAAGGGGGTCCTTACACTTGAGCGTGCATCAGCTTCACCTGGAGGGCTTGTCAAGGCAGTTTGCTGGGTTCTACCTCCAGCGTTCCTGACTCAGTCTGGGGGTGGCCTGAGAACCTGCATTTCTAACAACTGTCTCTGTGGTGAAGCTGCTGGTACCCAGATCACACTTGGATTTAGTGCCCTGCACTAGCACAACTGAGGCTGGCTGAAACTGGATTACTGAACTGATGGATGAAAATGGTGCTCTTCTACTGGATCACATAAAATACGGTGTGCTCATCTATCCCCTGCAAATGAAAGCAGTGACGAAACCTAAGGTTCCTAGCAGTGCCATCAGGAAAATATTGACAAGCAACCATTAAAAAATTTTTCCAAGGAGGGGTTTAAATGATCTCCGTATGCAAGATCAATGGGATGGAACTTAAAAACACAGCTGTCTCAGTAATAAAAGCTAAATGAGTAGTTACTGTAATTGTAGAGGTGGATGCACGCAGTTCTAAGAAGTGTGGGAAATGTTTATGTCATTTTGGGGTTAAATTAAGTATTTCTGAAACGACTTCATTAGAAAAGAACTTTTTAATTACCACAACTTTACATCCAAACTCTTCCTTTCTAAAGAAAAGCATTACGGAGTTTAAGCTGGAGAGTCTTATTACTGGATTTTACTTTTCAGCAGAAAATGCAACTCTATCAAAATGAAGAAATTAATGTTCTGTTCAAGCCTGCTATTCAGAACAATGTAGTTATTTATAAATCAGGTTTTCTATTTTGGCTAACTTAATATGTACAAGGAAGAAAAATAATAAACATGTAAATATAGATTTGGGGGCAACTCAAAAATTTATGAATCATGGTAATGGTGTTAAACCATATTAATGTACATCAACTGCCCTCATAATTCACTTTATACTTTGCATTAAAGACCAGTTTATCTATCAAGACAAGATACAAAGCTTCTTTGTTCTAAGTTGGTTTATTTCTTCTCTTGATTAACCCTCATCTGAATCTGCAGGCCGTCGACAAAGAGTTTTGTTAGGTCTCCAAATGGCTGTTTGTCTTCTTGAAAACAATCTTTTTTTTTTTTTTTTTTTTTTTTGAGGGGGATTGAACCCGTGCCGCCTGCAGTGGAAGCGCGGAGTCTTAACCACTCGAATGCCAGGGAAGTCCCTGAAAACAATCTTTAATAGTACTTTTTTACCATGTCACGCTCCTCCACATGTAATTAAATAGAAAAGCTGCAAAAATTTAAAGAATGCAAATCACAAATTATATCTGTATAACAAGCAGATGAAGTGAACTATTGAAAACCTGTACGCAGTTAATTAATTTTGCACCGGCCAGCAAATGATTACAGATGTTCCCCACTCGTAACCTTTCCCATTTTGCATTTCCTTCATCCTGTAAAACGCTCATTTCTTTCTCAGAAGCTCCCAGATAGTAAGTACTCCATTTTCAAGGGACGTGGACAACATATACATACATCATTCTAGTTGGGCAGTGAAGAAGGTGGCTAAAATCATGTAATTTCTCCAGTCATTTTACCTTTGCAGATGGGTGACAAGACCTTCCCATAGAGTGAACCTCTGCAGCACTTCCTCCTAAGCGCTGTTGCCCGGCTTTGGGCCTCAGCTGAATACTAGAGGGAGAGCAAGGGGGTAGGCTCCACTCGCATGTGGCGCCTCTAGGCTGTGGGGCAAGTGGCCTTAATGATTTGCAGAACTTTCTCCTGCAGTGTGAAGGGGTTGGAAACACAGATACATCAAATCTGATTTCCCAGGTGATGTGAGATAAGGAAGACTTCTGGTGAACGATGCCCCCGGGCAAGATCACCTTAGTCACTTTCTGCTCGTCTGCGAAGCCACCTTCCTTTACCTGCTGCCTTGGGAGCACCCGTGCAGTCTCCCTGCTTCAGGGAGTACCTTCACCTCGCTTTCCAACGCCCCCTCCGGCCCCCCCACCCACCGGTTTCTCCTTAGTCACTTTTGTCACTGACATCACTGTGTCGCCCACTTGATACGTGATTCTCTGCACCCATTCCAGCTGCCCAACTTTCTAGTTTTAACTCCTCTCTTCTGGGCCACCTCCGCACTCAGTCCTCTAATAAAAGGAGTATCCGTGTGGTTGGTAAAGTGCAACTTACAAACCGATATAAAAAGTATTCCAGGGACTTCCCTGGCAGTCCAGTGGTTAAGACTTCACCTTCCAATGCAGGAGGTGTGGGTTCGATCCCTGGTCGGGGAGCTAAGATCCCACATGCCTCGTGGCCAAAAACCCAAAACTTAAAACAGAAGCAATATTGTAACAAATTCAATAAAGACTTTAAAAATGGTCCACA
>NW_021703779.1:2372038-2390581 GCF_005190385.1 Monodon monoceros | reverse complement strand
ATGCAGGGGGTATGGGTTCGATCCCTGGTTGGGGAGCTAAGATCCCATAGGCCTTGTGGCCAAAAACCCAAAACTTAAAACAGAAGCAATATTGTAACAAATTCAATAAAGACTTTAAAAATGGTCCACATCAAAAAAAAAAAAAAAAGTATTCCAGGCAAGTGAATTCAGCTGCCGGATATATTAGGCAAGAGTAAGCCTAATGGCACTGTTGGTGGGAATGTAAATTGGTGCAGCCACTATGGAAAATAGTACGGAGGTTCCTTAAAAAACTAAAAATAGAGCTACTATATGATCCAGCAATCCCGCTCCTGGGCATGTATCTGGAAAAGAGGAAAACTCTAATTCGAAAAGATACACGCACTCTTACGTTCATAGCAGCACTATTTACAATAGCTAGGACATGGAAACAACCTAAATGTCAATTGAAAGATGAATGGATAAGCAAGATGTGGTACATATATACAATGGAATACTATCCACCCATAAAAAAGAATGAAATAATGCCATTTGCAGCAACATGGATGGACCCAGAGATGATCACACCAAGTGAAGTAAGTCGGACAAAGACAAATCTCAAGTGATATTGCTTATATGTGGAATCTAAAAAACTGATACAAATGAACCTATTTACCAAACAGAGATAGACTGACTGACAAAGAAAACCAATTTATGGTTACCAAAGGGGAAAGAGGGGAGGAGGGATAAATTAGAAGTTTGGGATTAACAGATACACACTACTATATATAAAATAGATAAACAACAAGGACCTACTTATAGCACAGGAAACTGCATTCAATATCTTGTAATAACCTATAAAGGAAAAGAATCTGAAAAAGAATATATGTGTATGTATAAATGAATCACTGTGCTGTACATCTGAAACATTGTAAATCAACTACATTTCAATTAAAGAAAAAGAGAAGGCTCAAGGGGAATCTGGGTTGGACCCTCAGCTGACCCACGCGGACACTTCTCCTCTCCAGTGTGCTCCCTCACCGTGCTGCTGTGCCTGTTTCCCACAGGACTCCCCTTCCAGGACGCCCGGCCTCAAGGGTGCAGTCCGCACGCCATCCTGGGAAGCGCTTTTCCAAACCAATCCACTTTTCTTTCCTTTTTTTTTTTTTAAACATTTATTTATTTAAACTGCGCCGGGTCTTGGTTGCAGCATGCGAGATCTCTAACGGCGGCATGCAGGGTCTTTAGTTGCGGCACGTGGGATCTAGTTCCCCAACCAGGGATCCAACCCGGGCACCTTCACTGGGAGCGGGGAGTCCCCTCCACTGGACCACCAGGGAAGTCCCTGAAACCAATCTATTCTTCGAATTGAACACTTTGCATTAAGTCATCCACCAACCACAGCCCTGAAAAATGAAGGCTCAGTGCATGACAGTGATGTGAGCCCTGGATAGTCAAGGGCAGGTGACGGCTTTCGTTCAGGGACAATAAAAGCACACGCTGTCTCTCATTAATCTACAACAGCTCACTCTTCTCTTCATTCTGCTGACTTACCTAGTTAAGTCCCCCTCCCCCTAAAGATACGAGAAGAATGGAGTATCACTATATACTTCATTCCAAACCCGTAAATTGACTTTTATTTTCTTGGGTATGCCTCAGATAGCAAAGAAACGTTTAAAATTTACATTTCCTTTTTATGCTGTCCGCATACACATCTCATGTGCTTTTGTGACTGTATTATGTGCCGGGGGGCGGGGGGGTGGTGGGGAGAATGTCAATATGAAGTTGTCTTTGTCTTGTCAAAAAAAAAAACAAAAACAGAAAAGAAAACTGGACTCATCTTGAAAATACTGGGTTGCCCTAAGCTTTGGGTAAACATTGGGAAAAGTCCAGAACTGTCTGCTCTTCCGGCAGAAGAATCTATAGAATATTCACACCAATCAATAATTCCTGCCTGGAGACTAATTGTCTAAGCTTCACGATCACTTTTATTTTCTGTTAATGACTGTGTAAGTACCTGAGAACGAACGGCAGGAAGTTATCACACGGCTGGCATCAACCATCATCTCTTAGAGCAGCTAACAGTAAGAAAATCATTCCTTTTACTAAAATACAGACTAGGACTTTCAAGTAAGTTGTTACACAAGTCTAATTATGTAGAACCTGCATTCCGTTCTGTCATTCCCCACCCCCCTTTTTCCCCCCCTCTAGTGTGCACACACGTGCGCATGCGCACACACACACACATACTACACTTGAAAACCTTCTATAGATGGAGAAGATGCTGCTTTCCTTAACCGGTAAAGACCTATTTTATTTATTTATTTTTTACAAATTTATTTATTTATTTATTTATGGCTGCATTGGGTCTTCATGGCTGTGCACGGGCTTTCTCTAGTTGCGGCGAGCAGGGGCTACTCTTCGTTGCAGTGCGTGGGCTTCTCATTGCAGTGGCTTCTCTTGTTACAGAACGTGGGCTCTAGGCACACGGGCTCAGTAGTTGTGGCTTGTGGGCTCTAGAGCGCAGGCTCAGTAGTTGTGGTGCACGGGCTTAGTTGCTCCACGGCACGTGGGATCTTCCCAGACCAGGGCTCGAACCCATGTTCCTTGCATTAGCAGGCAGATTCTTAACCACTGCACCACCAGGGAAGTCCCAAGACCTATTTATTTAATCAATGGTAACGTGCTCCACCAAGCACTGTCAGGGGCTTGCTCTCTAACCAAGTACAATGAAGTGCTGGCTACTCTCGGGGCACAGTTTTGCATAAACTAGGACTCAGGTGGTTGAAAAGGGTCCAAGGAACTCTGTGAGGCTGTGTGTCCAGAATCCTCCATGCGCACCTCGGATGTTCCTGTCATGAGGTCTTGCTAGAGAACACTAGTTGGCTGCCTCTTTGGTTACAGGGTAATTACAATTGAAAACAAGCATAATTCTGGGCCTGGCTTTCAGATAATCGAAACTTATAACATTTGGAATAAAGTCCTTTTACTTTTAATCAATCTATGAGTGGAAGATTGGCTCTGATCCTTCACTTCTCCCTGTGTCCCAGCCGTGTCCCTGTGTTGCCATGGTACACTGTGAGCAGGCTGTACTTCTCTGCCTCTTGACTTGGCCACGTTCTAGCCCAAGGAATGAGGTCGAAGTGGCACTGTGCCAGTCCTAAGCCCAGGATTCAAGAGGCCTTGTGTGTTTGCACTTGCTCTTGCAACTCTGCCAATGCCAGGAGAATGAGATGCCTGGGCTTGCCTACTGGTCCCAAGAGAAGAATGGGAGGCACTTGCAGCAGAGCCCTCCTCAAGCCAAGACCAGATAAGCCAGCCCTCAGCTGATCAGCAGACTTGGGAAACATCATAAATCATACCTGTTCTAAGCCACTACATGTGGGGATGATTTGTTATGCGGTATTAACTAACTGATATATCATGAAATCAGTATCAGGCAGGTTTGGTTTACGGCACTAATTGGTAGCGGTCCACGTGATTAGTTTATTTTTAAATGTGATATAACAATACAATCATGTTACTCAATATAATCTTGAGAGAATCCTAATAGAAACAGATTAGCTTTTCAGTCGAACGGCTCTATATCCATTCACAGGGAATGTTCCCTCATCTTTCAGAGCCTCAGTTTGGGCATTTGTAAAGCCAGGATTATCGTACTTACCTTGAAGAGTAGGAGTTAATGGGTAAAGTATGTAGTTTACCAAGCATATGGTAGAACAGTAAATGTTAGTTTTTTTTTTTTTTTTTTTTGGCCATGCTGTGCGGCCTGAGGGGTCTTAGTTCCCCGACCAGGGAGGGAACCCGCGCCCCCTGCAGTGGAAGCACGGAGTCCTAACCACTGGGCCACCAGGGAAGTCCCTTAGCTATTATTTTTATTCAGTACAATGTGCAAGAGAAAGTGTAATTTATACTTGAGTCAGTATTTGTATTCCATGATTTTTTTCATCTTTTAATTTTTTGCTCATTTTCTTCTGTTTCCACTTACACAACTCCTCTCTGTTCCTTGCCTTAGGTCTTTTGAAAAATTCAAGTACAAAATCTGCCATTCTTTTTGCCCAGTGCCCAAAAGGGATGATTTATCAAAAGCGGTAAGTCCCACTGAGCTATTTATATTGCTCTGGACACCAGTTTCATGTTATGGACAAATTTTCAAACATTAAGTTCTTTTGAAAGAAAATCAAGCATAGAAGATCATTAAATGTCCTCCTTAAAAAGTGAACATTTTTTTCTCTCCCCTCTCTTCCATAAACTCCTTCAAATAAGTATTGGATATAATTGAGATGTTTTCTAATTAAACCCATCATCCACTCTGTGTAAAGCAATGACAACAAGAAAATGCTTGCCTTCCTTTCTGTTGTAGCTACGGAAGTTATGTCACTTTGCAAAGGATCGTCAAATGATTTTGCCAGGAGCAAGCAACCTTTTTCTGGAAAGGACCAGATAGTACATATTTTCAGCTTTGTAAGCCATATGGTCTCTGGTGCAACTATTCAACTCTACGGTTGTAGCACAAAACCAGCCATAGACAATATGTAAACGAATATGTATGGCTGTGTGCTAATAAAAGTTTGTATACAAAAGCAGGTGGGCCATAGTTTGCAGACAGCTACTATAAACTGTAAGACAAAAGTCATGCTGATATTAATGCAAAATGAGCCACACTAAAGTTCAGATATTTTCTTTACTATAATATCCATACTATATGTAAATACCTCTTGGGCTTGCTTTTAAATATCAGAACTTTTTAAAGGTTTTGTGTAGGACAATCATAAGGTTGGGTTTTATTCATGGTATCTATCCTCATGGTCCAAAGTTCCCCAACATTTGCAGGACAGAATATTTTAGTTTCAATCCTGCCGGCAGGCTGATTTAATTCAATTTCATTCTAATTATTCTGTATAGGACATTCGTTCTGCTATTTCCACAAAGATCAACATTGGGTCTATGTAGCACCAATGTAATAGTATTTCCATCTATTTGCATGTTACTCAGTCCTGTTTTAAATGGTGACCATATTAGACAAAACATTTTTTTGTTTTCCAAATAAGAACCAACAAAAATATCAAAGGAAATACATGTCCCCCCCCGACCCCAGCCCAATTTCATGTGGAATCTCCCCCTGGCTTCCCAAAGCTCATCATTAAGGTGCACTCTGACACCACTTTTATTTAGCTCTTCCTCATGTTCACAGGATCTCACACCAACCCAATAATCATTCTGGTTCACCCCCGTGAAGACTGGCTAACTAACACGCTCAGCCCATAAGAAACAAGTTAAAGAAAGGCACGCACGTGCACAGAGTTCACACGGACCCAGCTGCCCTGACGCGCTATGGAAGTATTCACGTGCAAGCTGAGTCTGGTGTGCAGATGTTGGTGAACGGTTCATGAAGACCTCCACGAGAGCATCAAGCCTGCCGCCGAGTGAACTAGCTAAAGGTGAATTTCTTCCAGGCTTCCATCGTTAAAAACATTTCATTCACTAAGATGGGTTTCAGCAATCTCACAGTGTGACCTTTATTTTATCGGGTAATTTAATCTGCCCTTAATTTCAAAGGGGGGTATTCTGAAATAAAGCTAGACTGCGCCGTGTGTCCCTTTTGTGAAGTAAGATGCAGGTTCCTCTCGTCTTCAAGAAGAAATGAATTATCATGCAGCATGTGACAGATCAAGCCGTAAGATTCCCTTTCATCTCTGAGCCTGTCCATATTCCCAGTTTTTAAGACTCTGGATTTTCTTTGACTGCCCGGATTTTGATTATTTTTGGTTTCAAACCATTCTAACCAAAAACGTTGCCAAGGTGGGCTTTGAAAAAAAATTCTAGTTCATCATTGTTAATGTAAAGAAAGACAGAGTCAAGAAATTCATGTGAAACTAGATTCCTGGTTTGGACAATGAGTATGTGTAGAAACATCAGTGTTTCTCAAAGCCCACTTCCTGATACCATATGAAAATAAACGGCTGTTTTTAATAGCAGAATTTGTGTAACGATTGTTAATACAAAGCTAAAAGCTGACACGGAACCCTTTCATCCAGGAAGCATGCTGCCTAATGTGCAGGCTGAAAGACAAAGAAAAAAAATCAGAAAACAAAAAAAAAAACGGTGCTCAATTCCCCAATGCAGAGCTTCCTGCCTTAGGGTCCGAGCAAGGTGCAGACACTCAAAAACCCAAGGGGAGGCGGGCAGAGAGCAGAGCCGAGGGCACTCATAGGTTATGAGAAAAAGAACGACACAGTCACGGCACAAATGGTCCTATCGCTGTGTGACTGTGTTCGGCAGACAGTCTGTTGCCCTGAGCCAGTGGTTCACAACGTGTGTGTGGGGGGGGGGGGGGGGGGGGGGGGAGGTGATTTTGCTCACCAGAGGACATCTGGTAATATCTAGAGACACTTGTGGTTGTCACCACTAGAAGGGGGTGCTACTGGCATCTAGCGGATATACAGGATGCTTAGGCGGTTACTACACATCCTACAGGACACAGGGCAGCCCCACACCGAAGAACGGTCTGGTCCTAAATGCAGTAGTGCTGAGACTGAGAAACCCTGTCTGGCCTTGGAGGGTATCTGGGGGGCCTGTAGTGAACTGGAGAGCACCAGCTCTCTCTAGGGGCAGCAGCTCGAAGGTTCCAGCTGATGTGGGCATGTGGGAACCTTCCATGCAGGAAGAGAACCAAACAAAGGACTGAGATTTATTCAGGATATGATGGAATGACTTCAAATTATCTTTAGAGCCAGATGAGAAGAATTAAAATATCTTAAGACTTGTTGCCAGAAGGACAACACAAAGAAAGCCAACTTCTTTCAACCTAAATCAGATGAAAGAAATGGGTAATGAAAAGGGGAGAAGGGAGGGAGAGGGATGGACTGGGAGTTTGGGGTTGGTAGATGCAAACTATTACCTTTAGAATGGATAAACAACAAGGTCCTACTGCAGAGCACAGGGAACTATACTCAGTACCCTGTGATAAACCATAATGGAAAACAATACAAAAAAAGAATGTCTAGATGTGTAGAACTGAGTCACTTTGCTGCACAGCAGAGATTGGCACACATTGTAAATCAACTATACTTCAATTAAAAAAAAGAGTGATAAAAAAAAGAAATGGGTAATGAAATGGATTCAGGGTCACAGGTTGACACGGTGATTCTAAAACAAAGGATATCCATGGAGGCACAGTGCATACACCCTGGCTGACAGCAGCCTCCCTGTCCTACGCCCTGGGTCAAATCTCTAGCCCAGAAGCTACCATGTTAACATCCTCAGTCAACCCATGATGGAAACTCAGTTGAGTTAATAAATGAATTTCACAGCGTTCTTTTGTTTTAAATTTAGGAACACATTTAGTAACTGTAGTGACAATCTGGGTATGTGATTGAAAGCATTTTTGATTTTTAAGAGTATTTTGGCATTTTAGAAAATGGACATATTTGCTTAGTCAGTAAATATTTGTCAAATTATTAGATGTATTAGCCTTTTTTTAAAAAAATGACTTATTTATTTATGGCTGCGTTGGGTCTTTGATGCTGCACGCCGGCTCTCCTTAGCTGTGGTGAGCGGGGGCTCCTCTTCGGTGCAGTGCGCAGGCTTCTCATTGTGGCTTCTCTTGTTGTGGAGCATGTGGCTTCTCGTTGCGGAGCACAGACTCTAGGCGCCGCAGGCTTCAGTAGTTGTGGCACGTGAGCTCAGTAGTTGTGGCTCGTGGGCTCTAGAGCGCAGGCTCAGCAGTTGTGGCGCACGGGCTTAGTTGCTCTGCGGCATGTGTGATCTTCCTGGACCAGGGCTCGAACCCGTGTCCCTTGCACTGGCAGGTGGATTCTTAACCACTGTGCCACCAGGGAAGTCCCCGTATCAGCGTTTTGATTCAAATTTTAAACGTGAAATTGACTTTAGACTTGTGATTGTAAATCGAAAAGTATAACAGAATTTAACTGTTTGGTAAATAGTATTGGACTCTTAAGGTGAACTTTCAATTCTCTAAATAAGTATGGATACTCCAGATATTTAACAGACTCAACCACTGAAATGTTTAAATGGTAAAAGTCTAAATATTTTAAAGTTTTAATGGTAATAAGTTGAAACATTTAAAGTTTAAGTGGTAATGAACTTGAATAAATTAATGCATGTATTAGATTTACAAAAGTTATTTAAGTTTTTAAAAAAGATTTTGCCTATTAGGGTTGTAAGTTTGCCCAGTTAGATAGATACTTGAATGGTTAAACAGAAAACAGAATATATTAACTATATAAATGTAGATTACAATGTATAAAGAATTTTAGCTAATTAAATTTAGAAATGAGAGCAATTGTTTGAGTTTAGATTGTTTAACTTAAATTAATTCAACACTAATCAAAACCCTCTGTAAAATTATTTGTTCTTATTATATACAAAAATGTTACTTGAATTATAAGCAGAAAAAGAATATTCGTAAGTTGAACTTAAACCTTGAGGGATATTTTGATTTTTGTCACTTAAATAAGTTAATTATCAATTTAAAGCCTACAGAACTGTATATAGCCCTTTAGGGTGGGAGGGAGGAAGACGCAAGAGGGAAGAGATATGGGGATATTGTTATGAAGCAGAAATTGTAAAGCACCATTGCTTTACACCACTGTAAAGCAATTATACTCCAATAAAGATGTTAAAAAAAAACAAAAGAAAAATGCCAGCCTTAGACATTTAAAAAATCATTAATAACAACCAAACTTGTCTTTTAGCAATCAAGAAATAATGTTAACTATTGAGCAAAGGTGATATGTCAGAAAGGTGTACAACTTTCCAGGTTCCAAAGGTACAGGATTTCTGGAGCCAATCCTATGTACTCCATTTGTCTCAAGGAAACTGCAAAGCAGAGTTTCTAGCCCCTGGACAGATAAGGCAATGGTGCTGACTAGAATCCTTTCTGGAAGCTCTGTTACCATTAAACAGAATATAAGAATGTTAGTTCTGAAGGACCCTCCTCCCCAGGGCTGAAATGGCCAGGACACCCAGTGTAGAGGACGTTTCCAACAGGGTTACTCATACACCCTCCCCCGTCTGTTAATTTGTTAGGGTTCATTCTACAATACTTTCCAATTTTTATACAGCAGTTTCTACAGACCTCAGTGAGTTCCTTTTCTGCATGAGTAGATGAGCAAAGAGGTGCCATGAAGCAAAGTACATGGCGACAACGCACTTATGAGAACTGTCTGACAGCGTTGGGTAGGGGAGCGCGTTTTCGAGTACAGGAGGGGAAAGTGAAGGCTGGCATCTACTTTTTCCTCTAATTTCCTATCATTTGAAAATGATACCAAGACTATGCTCTGCAGTTCCGTGATGTGCAGTTGTTAAAAGAGGCATATGATTTTCTTTTCTTTTTTTTCCTGCTCTGACTTTAGACGATGTATCAGGATGACCTATGAGGACACCTCATAACAGCTAGAATCGGTATTTAGACAGAACTGATGACAGGATAGTAAGCTGAAAATAAAAGCGAAACCCTTTTTATCTTGTTACCTAAAACAAAACAAAACAAAACAAAACCCAGGAAGCTCTCAATTTAGCGCTAAACCAAACAGCACCATCTGCTGGCTGTTTGCTAATAAGTGTTACCTAATCAGGGCCGCCGAACAAAGGTAATGGATCTGAGAAAAGGGAGAAGCGGGCTCCCTCCCCACTCTTTCCTCGGTGTCCTGGGACTCCCTGTCACAGGCCCTCTGCAACACAAAGGTGACAAGGCTTGCTTCTAAGAGCAAGCATCCCCATTTCCGCTGGGACCCGTTTTTTCCCCTTTCCTTGGATTCAGCTTGGCCATCAACAAATACATTTCTAAGCAAACAAAAATTCCGCTTAACTTCCTCATTTTCTTTTTCCACTCCTGCTCTTTTCAGTAAAGAGATTAACTACAAGCTCGCCAACCGATCAGTGCAAATACACTGAGACTCTGAATCTTTCACTGAAGCTCCAAAAGGAAGGCCTGGGTAGAAGGAGGTGAAGGTAACTGAGGTGCAGCTAATCTAGCACCAAGCAGGCTGTTTCTACCCACTGGCTTCACGTTTCAATTCATAGGGCATCAGGACTAGCTCTCAGCTGAGATGATACTGCTGGGCTTTTTGACTGTCTTGCCATTTCCACAGATGAGCTGGCCTGAACAAGATTTATATTTTAATCAAATACAAATCCACATGAAACCGTCTTTTTCAGAGTTTCCTTTCCTGTGTAGAAGTGAAATGAGGGAAAACACTAACCTGACTGATCAGATTCACCACTCCAAAGAAGCTCAAATGTCATCACCATGGCAACAGAACAGTCAGGGTCCACCCTGTCTCTTCCCTCAGACTGGAAACTGCATAGCGCCCTCACTAATGAAGGAACGTGGTGAATACACTAAAAACAGTGAGTTTGGGGCTATGAGGAAGGGTCTTAGGACTGATCAGCTTCATGAAACATTCTATCCTGTTTTTAGTTTTCTTTCTCCAAATTAAATTAGCCTCTGAGGACCTGCTTTGCATAAAGGATTTGCTCACTTGCTGGCTTACTCTGTGCTTTCAGAAGGATCCCATGTTATTGAGCCCTTTGTTCTGGGAAATGACAGGGATCATTTCTACTTTGGAACTCAAACTGGGCAAATCTCAGGCGAAGTGATGCAGAAGGTCAGTCCAGGGTACATATCGCGGGGGGGGGGGGTAATTTTAACATATTAAGAAGGTATGCAAAAGATCCTCTATTCGTTAGAAGATCGTTTATTGAAAATTCTGAATGAGTTTCTGACTAAACTCTTCCAAGGCTGGTGTTTAGGTAGGCAATCAATTAGCTTTAGAACTCAGGAGAAATGTCCCTTTCATCAATTATGTGCCTGATATTTGAGTTCCTTTTGAGGGAAAATTAACCTACACAGCTAGTCTAAACCCCTTCATTTTATCATAATTAACCATTTCTTTTTATCCATTCTTAAAATTGTAGAAAATGGCTCAAAACTATCTTCCTTAAGATTCTTTTTATGTCTTAAAAACCTAGGTTTCGCACAAGGAGGCCAATTGGCCAAAAGCTAATTTTCCAAGAAGCCAAATACACCAAATCTACCCACTGTAGGTTTAATCACTTTAATAGTTTTGAGTGGAATGTTGGATTTTAGTGATTGATATATATTTTCTGAAATGTAAGTAAATTAAGGGCAGCATAAGAATTCTAAAAATGCTAAAAGTCTGGCAAAAGAGAAATACTGTGAAATTCCCATACGGAAAACTATTTTTAATTTTAAAATTGGCATTTTTTATATATGCCAATATATATAAAGACTGTTTCAGCTACTTCTGATTTCAGTCTGGATGTTTTTAAAAGACACTCCCTGGGGCTTCCCAGGTGGCGCAGTGGTTGAGAGTCCGCCTGCTGATGCAGGGGACACGGGTTCGTGCCCCGGTCTGGGAGGATCCCACATGCCGCGGAGCGGCTGGGCCCGTGAGCCGTGGCCGCTGACCCTGCGCGTCCGGAGCCTGTGCTCCGCAACGGGAGAGGCCACAACAGTGAGAGGCCCATGTACCGCAAAAAAAGAAAAAAGAATACGGTATCTAAAAGACACTCCCTGTTTTTTTCCATTTATCTAGTTTTTAATGGACTATTGGTCTTTCCCTACTACATCTAGCAATTAAAAATTTTTTTTAATTGTAAATTAAATTAAATAGAAATTAAATTAAACTTTAATTAAATAAGTACACGTAAAATTTAAACTACAAATTAAAAGGCAGATCAGATAAGTCAGCATTTAAAATTAAAAATGAAGTTGAAATTTAATTCAAAGTATTGACATTTAAATCCAAAAGCAAATATCCATAAATTGCCAAACAATTCTATCATAGGGTTTGATTATACATCACTCACACACACACACACACACACACACACACACACACACACACACACATATAATTTTCTTTAAACAGTTGAGATTTGACATGGGAGGTAAAATCATGTAAAGTGCAAAGGGAGTATGGTGGTAACCCAGGAAGGACATATGAAGAGTTGAGTGAATGGTAGCTCAATTCTGAAACACATTAACTATAAATATGTAATTGGACATGAAGGATTACAAAAATGAACTGGTTAAAACAACTAAGAATGCTGAAAGATGACTGCAAAACCAAAATATTTAATTTAATTTAAACGGAAAAGTGACCAATTCTGATATTTTGATTATTGATAATGAAATAATACATTTCTGAACATATATCTTATTAATTATTTAAATTGTGGCTTAGTTGCTCCGCGGCATCTTGGTATTGGGCACACAACTAAATACAATACCTTTTAATAAATCAGGACATTTATATATTAGCTTTAGGTGAACGGATGAGAATCACTGTGTGTGCGTGCATACATAAGCATGTGTGTATTTATGTGTGCAGGTTTCAAATTTAGCTATTTCTTACCTCTCCTCCTTCAATCATTGTGTTCTGACCAGTGCAGAGAAGAGCAACTCTAATGATTTTTCCATTTTAGATGCTATGATTCTACTAATGCAGCCTCAGAGTACATTGTTTAGTCCCAAAGTCACACTGTGCCTCGCATCAGAGCTTTTAGTCAACTGATACCGCCAATTATTTTTTGCTAGAACTGATGGAAATTCAAATCGCCCTGATGCTACTGTTGTGCGGTTGAACTTTCTTGAACTTAAGCACTAGATTTTTTTCCTGGTTACATTTTATCTTGTTTTACACACTACATTGTATTATTTGTTGTGTATTAGTTAAGTCTGTGATTTCTACCTCCCCCTCAGTCCTTTGCTCCATTTTGGCCTAAGGTAGCTTGTAACAAGTCTGTCACTGAAGAGTGATACATACTTGCTGAACACACTTGTCCTGTCCCCAGAGCAAATACCTCTAATACCTTCCAAGATTCCATTTATCCAACCCTTTGAAATTAATATTTTCATCTCTCCTGCCCTCTTTTATTTGAAGTTCAATTATTGAAACATAAGGAAAATGCACTTACAAATGGCATTTTAGTAAAAACTTAATTAATGAACAGATGATGCCAAGTTAATTAAAAACTGAGATGAAAACAATCTGATAAAATCATTAATCTTCCTGAAAGTGTTTAATGAAAGCATAGAGTATATCTTCATTAATATGAATGTCACAAATGTATGTTACAGTGACAGCTACATAATCAACTCTAAGTTTTAGGCAGCCATCTAAAATAACAAAAAGAAAATTTAAATTATTTATATTTTATTGGGGATTTGGGTATATTTCAATGGTGCATATATCCAGCAGTCTGAGAACTCACGCTCACTCTAAACAAGATAACAATAAAGAACCAAACCATAAAGAGAAGAAAACTTCAAAAGCTCAACAATGAAGAAGAGACAACTTCTCTTCTTCAATTCTTGAAGAAGAGAAGAAATCAAAAGTTTGAAGTGACCTTCCCCATCCCAAACTCAGAATTCTAAAGGACACTAAGAAATTACGGATTTAGTGAGGGAATTCTTCTGAAGTCTCTTGAGTAGCTCTTCCTCATGTTAGCAAAATCTTTCTTGGAAATAATTATGGCCTCAATTCTAAAACCTGATAAACTTAGGAAAAAGTTTTAGTGCCCAGTGTCACTCATAAACTTCAAAATGAAACATTAAAATAAAGTAACAAACAGAATCTTGTAATGCTTTGAAATAAAAATAATCCCCAATCCTGGATGATCTCTTGCAGAAATATTAGGAAAGCTCAGTCAATGGAAATCCAATTTCCAGACCGGGGCACGAACCCGCGTCCTAATGAGAAAGAGATCATGTGAACATTTCAAGAGATAACAAAAGATATTTGATAAAAATGAATGTGTACTTCCTTAAAGAATTAAAGAAGAATAGAAATAGTGCCCATTAAGATGTCACTGAAGACCCGTCTTACCCTGAAAGCTAACAGCCACGCCCTAGCGCATCACTGTCTAGAGCTTTCTGTGATGACGGAAATGTTCTCTACCTGTGCTGACCCATAGAGTAGCCACTAGCCACTTATAGCTACTGAGTACTTGACATGGACATTGTGACTGCAGAACTGAATTTTAATTTCATTTTTATCCATTAAAAATTAAAAAGCCACACGTGCTAACGGCCATTATAAAGCACAGTACAGCCCTAGGGGGTGTTTCTTTGTTCAAGGTGGGAGGGAGGGCAATAATGTACAGTGTAACTGTTATTTTTGATAGTTTAGCAGTTGCTGTTATCAATTATTAAGACATTTTTAAAAACAAATAAAAAATTTTTAAAAACCGATAATTTTAGGTAGATAGTATAATTTTCTATCTAAGCAATTAAAAGGAGTTACCTTTAAAAATACAGTCTTAATTAGGATTGTGTAAAAGGGAGAGAGGTAAATTTGCAGAAGTCTGTAGCACTGATCTCCAACAGCAATACTGACACGCTGAAAATGGCGGAAAGGTAATGCCATTCACGACAGCAACCAGAAAAAAGAAAAACCATCTCTACCTATTAGAGAACATGAGAAGAATATAATATGGCTTATCCAGAAAACAAGAGCATAAGTCTATCGAAGAATATCCTGCACATATCTTGGGGGGCGCTTTTCTTCCAGCTTTTCAGACTAACACTAACCTTTCAGGCCACAGAAGAAGAAAACTAACACTGAGTTATGCTAGATGTTTTCTCTATCGCTGCTCATTGTAGCAGAACAACTGGATTCAATACTTACTTTGCACCTTTTTTTTTTTTTTTGCGGTACGCGGGCCTCTCACTGTTGTGGCCTCTCCCGCTGCGGGGCACAGGCTCCAGACGCGCAGGCTCAGCGGCCATGGCTCACGGGCCCAGCCGCTCCGCGGCATGTGGGATCTTCCCGGACCGGGACACGAACCCGCGTCCCCTGCACCGGCAGGCGGACTCTCAACCACTGCGCCACCAGGGAAGCCCCCGAGCGTGATTATTAATGCATGTGCTGGAACCTACATGTCTAAGTGAGGGCTGGTCCTTGGGAAGAGCCATCTTGGAAGTGCAGGCGTAAATTCTAATTAAGCTAAACTCGTTCAAGAATTTCTGAATTACTCTTTTAAAAAAGTTCCTCCAGAGCCAGTGTACAAGTAACAATAAAATTAGCCTTATAGATTTTCTGTGAGAAAATAAAAAAACCAATATTGTGAAGAAAACAAATAAAATTTATGAGGAATACCTTTAAAAATGACTTTAACTTGAATTCTGGTACTCCCGGAAAAGCAGCTTTGATTCGAAGAGAATATGGAGGCAGTCAAAGGCTTTCCTCAAATTCGGAAGGGGGCTTCTAGGAGCTTTCATGGGCTTTAGAGATTGGTGGCTTTGGCTCTTGACTACATCTAAGTCCACTTCAAATCTCAACAACTTTTATTTTCTTTGCTAAAGTGGTATAATTCTAACTACTCCTCTGTTTGGCGTGGATGGTCTTGAAACTGTCTTCCAGCTCTAGAATGCTTTGAATCTTAGGAAGAAGCTAACTGCAATGGGATTTTTTTGAGGTCCTGAATGGCAGTGAGCAGTGGGGCAGGGGATGGGGATGGAGCAAGGAGAAAATGAAAGAGAGAGGGAAGTGCTGGGGGGAGGGAGTGAGGGAGGGAGAGGGAGAGGGAGGGGGAGGGGGAGAGGGAGGGCGAGAGGGAGAGGGAGGGGTGGAGGGATAGGGAGAGGGGAGAGAGAGAGAGAGATGGGGGGAAAGATGAGCAGGCAGGAGTTGGGAGTGAGGAAGGACAGAGAATGGGGACTATAGAGCATGCGTATGAGAAGAGATGATCTATAATTAACTAAGCTATAGGAAGGGCTAGTTGGGTGGGGAAAGAAGAGCAAGGCAGATGGGAAAGAAAGGAGGAAGAGGGAGAATGCGGGTCAAGAAACCACACATTAGACATTTCCCAGCATTGGACACCAAAGACTACTCGACTCAGATGTGCTTGACTGCTACGTAGTGTGGGGGAGGGGAGGGGAAGGGAAGCAAGGAGGCAGGGAGTGTCCATGCATTTTTATATACTGGTCAGGTCCAGTACTCATTAAACTGAGTCATGAATAAATGATTTGTTTTGACATACCACACTGAGATCCTCAGGATGGAAGCACAGCATTAAGTGCTATAAAAGAGAATATTTCTGACATTAAGGAAGGCCCTGCATCAGACAGAGACACTATAAATTTCCTTCTACCTGTCAGGAGAGTGTACTATATGAGACCCTGCAAGGTAGCCTTGGCCTCCCTGAAGACCAGCAATCCTTTGGATTCCTTATTGTGGATAATGGGACCCAATAATGCCAGCCTGTATATTCAGGTTGATTAAAAAACAAGTGACCCCAGGGAAAGAGAGATGTCTTCTGCTAATTAAACCAGCAATAGCTTCAAGGGTTCTTAAACCTCAGATTCCTACACAAACAACTCCTGACAGGTAGACAATGGAGGAAGCCTATTCTCTTTTGAACAGCTGTGAGTTAGAAGGGCCAGATGGAAGGAAGAGATTCAATTCCCACAGTAATTGTCCAGATTACCTAAAGGCATTAAGGCTTGCCCTCTATTCCTTCTCCATCAACACGAAGAAGGATTTCCAAGAGCCTTAACCCCCAAGACAAAGCAAAACACCAGTTTTTTCCCAAAGCAGAATGCCAACAATAAACTGCACTCATAGAGCGATTTTGCCTTTTTTCAAGATGCCTTTCTACTATCCTGTTTGATCTTGGTAATATTACGAGGTAGGCACAGGCAAGTTTTCAAAATGAGGACACAGATGTTCTAAAAGGTGAAGTGATTAACCTCAGGCCACACCAGACAAGTTAGTTACAGAATCCAGACAGAGCTCAGAAGACCTGAGGTCTATTCCAATATTCATGACAGCCAGAATATCCAATTTCAGGCTTCTCACCGGAATTAAACTTTAATTTAACTTTATTTGAATTAAGGTCTTGCAAAGGTGATGAAAGAAGAGCAACCAATTTAACCCCATACAATTACTGAGCACCTAGAATGTTCTAGATGCTATTTTTGTGGTTAGGTTACAATAAACTAGATGTAGTCCCTATCTTTAAAACATACTGTTTAGGGCTTCGCCTGGTGGCGCAGTGGTTGAGAGTCCGCCTGCCGATGCAGGGGACGCGGGTTCGTGCCCCGGTCCGGGAGGATCCCACGTGCCGCGGAGCGGCTGGGCCCGTGAACCATGGCCGCTGGGCCTGCGCGTCCGGAGCCTGTGCTCCGCAACGGGAGAGGCCACAACAGGGAGAGGCCCGCGTACCGCAAAACAAAAAAACAAAAACAAAAACATACTGTTTAGCCTGGGAGACAAGAAAACAGGGAAATAAACAATTAAGTGAGTTAGATGTTTCCAGGTGGAGAAGGTGGCAATGGGAATACCAGTCCATTCACTTATTTTCAATTATATACTCAATAAATTTACATTAAGCAGTCACCATGTGCCGTGCACTGTGCAGCCATGTGCTGAGGACACAGAGATGGAAGGGTACATGATTCCTTCTCTCCACAATCTAGGAAATACATATGTAACGGCCAAATGCTGTGCAATGAGGTTATGTCTAGGGCAGAGATGCACATACGAGAAGCAATGGAATCACAGAGAAAGGAACTGAAAATCTACCTGGGGAGTGTGAGACACTTCCACTGAGCATGCGTAGGAGTAGGAATTATCTATACTTAACTGAGCTGCAAGAAGGGCAAGTTGGGTGGGGGAAGAGCAAGGGAGATTGATTGGAAAGGATGGGAGAAGAGGGAGAACTGGGAATCTGACTCCGAAACTTCTAACACCCCGTCTTGCCCTTATGAAACTTGTCACATAGCCAGAACAGGCCATATGAACAGAGAACTACAGTAAACCGTGGTGAGTGCTGCTGTGTTTGCGAAGTGCTGTGCTAACACATCCTCTAGCAACTCCTTCTGCGTGAGCACATGAGGAAGCATCGCAGTGCTGAGGACTGAGCTGGCCCTTGGAGCACGGCCAAGTCTATCAGGGGGAGAAGGCAGAAAGCCATTTCAGGCAGATGTGAACAAAGAAACAAAGTCTCCAAAGCATGAACACGCTTGGCGATACGGATTGGGAAGTTTGGAAACAGGATCTGAGATTCGATTGAATAGAAGAACAGAACAGGAGGCAGGAAAGCGAAAGCTGTAGAACACATGGGACCTTGGAAACCTGCAACGTAAGTGAAGAGAGAGGGGCGGAAGATGGCTCGCAAGTTTCTAGCTTCACTGGCTGAGCGGCTGGAGAAGCATTCGTGGAGGTAAGAGACACAGAGAGGAATGGTTTGGGGGTGTGGTCGGCAGAATAATGGTCCCCAAAGGTGTCCATGCCCTCATCCCCAGAAACTATGAGTATGTTAGCTTGTACGGCAGAGGGGGTTTGGCAGATGTGATTAAATTACGAATCTTGAGATAAAGAGATTCTTTTGGATTCTGGAGATTATTCAGATGGACCCAGTGTAATTACAAAGGTCTTTGAGGAGAGAGGTAGGAGAGTCAGAGGCGGGGAAAGAGATATGATGATAGAAGCAGAAGTGAGTGAAAGAGAGGGAGAGAGGGGGAGAGAGGGAGAGAGAGGGAGAAAGGGAGAAAGGGAGAAAGGGAGAAAGGGAGAAAGGGAGAAAGGGAGA
>NW_021703779.1:2354062-2371938 GCF_005190385.1 Monodon monoceros | reverse complement strand
GGGAGAGGGAGAGGGAGAGGGAGAGAGAGATTGATTTGAAGATGCTTTGCTGCTGGCATTGAAGATGGAGGAAGGTGTCATGAGCTAAGGGACACAGGTGACCACTAGAAACTAGAAAAGGCAAGGCAACAGATTCTCCCCCAGATCCTCCATTAGGAAGGCAAGAATGATGAACCATTTTGGACTTTTTCGATTGTTTTAAGCAACTAAATCTGTGGGAATCTGGTATAGCATCAGCAGGAAACTAATACGGGAACAAACAGGAAGATTAAGAATTCCATTTTACAACTGTTGAATTTGCGTACCTGGGGTGCACCTACTTGGAATTCACACGAAAGCGAGAGTAAAACATGTTGAATTGGGAGTCTGCAGTATATAGGTCATGGTGATGCCAAGGGGCTGAAAGGGGTTATCACTAGGAGCGAGAACCAGAAAGTGGCTGGAGCTACACCCTAGCAAAGAGCAACCTTGAAGGATTTCACAAAGGAAAAGGGATCAGCTACAGAAATGAGGAGGTGGTGGGAGGGAAACTTCGAGGGTGCTGTGTCACAAAAGCCTGGGTGAGATGGCTAGCAAGGCAACTGTCAGTGAAGTTAAAGTCTATCTGAGGCCAGGTGGGAAGAGCTCAGAGAAGAGGGCGCTGGACTTGACAATATGGCAGGTCTTTGGTGACGCTGGCAAAAGTAGCTTCAGTAAAGCTGTGGGATGGAAGCCAGATCAGGTGGAAGAGTGAATGGGAGATGGGGAAGTAGAGACAATGGCAGTCCATGATTTCTAGGAGGTTCTCCTGAAAGCTGGGTGAACAGCAGGGTGAGAACTGGGTGGGTTGAAGGAGAAGCATTTGAGTACTTGCTTGGTTGCTACTTTTTGAAGTTGGGGGTTATCTGAGCATGTTGTAGACGGAGGGGGAAGATATTAAAGTGGAAGAAAGAAGAGGGAATGATGGATAAAGGCTGAATTCACTGGAAGCCTCCATTTTAAGAGTAACAATTTCAAGAGAGCCCATCTTTATTCATGTGTTTACTGTGAACACACAACATGAGACCAACTCCCAATAGCCTTTCAAATGTCCATTAGCTGAGAAAGTGAGATGTCTTCACAATTCTGTGGTTTTCACAACTTGCCTCATGAATTTCTACCCATCACCAGGGCTCTGATGGTGGGAGGGGTGTGGAGGGGTGGAGAATTGAAAGTAGGGTTTTTATTTGTATACGTTGCAGGGAGCATCAGAAATAAGTAAAAAAAAAAAAAACTTAATCCAGGCACTTGGTCCTAAATAGAGAGAGAAATCTTCTACTTTGTTTTGGGAGTTATACTAAACGACCTGTTGAAACATTAATTTCAGCCAGGAGCATACTGTTAAATACAGTTTGGGAGGAGAGAAGCAATGAATCCAATCAGTCTCAAAGGAACATAGATGCAGGAAGTAACAATAAGTTCCTGAGTTCCTTTATACCAGGATGAGTGTTTATAGTTTAAGCTGAGAACTGAATATTGAAATGGCCTACGTAAGTCAAAAAAAGAGTAGTTTTTAAAAATATCAAATCTCCTTTAGTTTGTGAACACAGGAGTTTTCAGTGATGTAAAATATAAACAGTGCATTTTTCACTTTCTGAAAAATGTAAGGAGTAAGAGTTATATTTGAAAAATGAAATTTCCTGGCCTGTCATCATAGAAATTTGCCCTAAACACTCAGGACAGTGATACCCTAAGTGATATCCTGTGATGTACAGGTCCATTAAAAATAATACTCTCAAGATGGCTGCACTGCTGTTTGTAGGTTTAAATCTGATAGATGCGTTATGCATGTTGAACAAGAAAGGAGACCATCGAATTCCTTTTAGCGACCTGAGGAGATTGCCCAGAGCCTTTCTAGTGCATTATATGACATTCATTTGTTGTTGCTAAAATCCCCTAAGATTCCATAACTTGTGTTAAATTCAAACGTAAAGTCACCATTTGCTTTTCTGGGTTTAAAACAGTTTCTATCTACACCTCCATAGGTACATGGTATTGAGGATGATCTTTTGGATAATTAGTAATACTTTCCATTAAGTTTGGTCAGTGTTATCCATTGTTCCTGGAAATCTGATTTTGTATATATAAAACAACAATACAGAGGGAGGAACCAAGATGGCGGAGTAGAAGGACATGTTCTCACTCCCTCTTGCGAGAACACCAGAATCACAACTAGCCGTTGCACAGTCATCGAAAGGAAGACACTGGAACTCACCACAAAAGACACCCCACATCCAAAGACAAAGGAGAAGCCACAATGAGACTACAGGAGGGGCGCAATCACAGTAAAATCAAATCCCATAACTGCTGGGTGGGTGACTCACAGACTGGAGAACACTTATACCACAGAGGTCCACCCACTGGAGTGAAGGTTCTGAGCCCCACGTCAGGCTTCCCAACCTGGGGGGTCCAGCAATAGGAGGAGGGATTCCCAGAGAATCGGACTTCGAAGCCTAGCTGTATTTGATTGCAGGACTGGGGGAAACAGAGACTCCACTCCTGGAGGGCACACACAAAGTAGTGTGAGCATCACGACCCAGGGGAAGGAGCAGTGACCCCAGGGGAGACTGAACCTGACCTACCTGCTAGTGCTGGAGGGTCTCCTGCAGAGGCAGTAGCTGGCTGTGGCTCACCGTGGGGACAAGGACACTGGCAGCAGAAGTTCTGGGAAGTACTCCTTGGCGTGAGGCCTCCCAGAGTCTGTCATTAGCCCCAACAAAGAGCCCGGGTAGGCTCCAGTGTTGGGTTGCCTCAGGCCAAACAACCAACGGGGAGGGAATCCAGCCCCACCCACCAACAGTCAAGTGGATTAAAGTTTTACTAAGCTCTGCCCACCAGAGCAAGAGTCACCTCTACCCACCAACAGTACCTCCCACCAGGAAACTTACACAAGACCTCAGATAGCCTCATCCGCCAGAGGGCAGACAGCAGAAGCAAGAAGAACTACAATCCTGCAGCCTGTGGAACAAAAACCACATCCACAGAAAGATAGACAAGATGAAAAGGCAGAGGGCTATGTACCAGCTGAAGGAACAAGATAAAACCCCAGAAAAACAACTAAATGAAGTGGAGATAGGCAACCTTCCAGCACAAGAATACAGAATAATGATAGTGAAGATGATCCAGGGCCTCGGAAAAAGAATGGAGGCAGACATCGAGAAGATGCAAGAAATGTTAAAAAAAAAAACCTAGAAGAATTACAGAACAAACAAACAGAGATGAACAATACAATAACTTAAATGAAAACTACACTAGAAGGAATCAATAGCAGAATAACTGAGGCAGAAGAACGGATAAGTGACCTGGAAGACAGAGTGGTGGAATTCACTGCTGCGGAACAGAATAAAGAAAAAAGAATGAAAAGAAATGAAGACAGCCTAAGAGACCTGTGGGACAACATTAAACACAACAACATTCGCATTAGAGGGGTCCTCGAAGGAGAAGAGAGAGAGAAAGGACCAGAGAAAATATTTGAAGAGATTATAGTCAAAAATTTCCCTAACATGGGAAAGGAAATAGCCATCCAAGTCCAGGAAGCACAGCAAGTCCCATACAGGATAAACCCAAGGAGAAACACACCAAGACACATAGTAATCAAATTGGCAAAAATTAAAGACAAAGAAAAATTACTGAAAGCAGCAAGGGAAAAACGACAAATAGCACACAAGGGAACTCCCATAAGGTTATCAGCTGATTTCTCAGCAGAAACTCTACAAGCCAGAAGGGAGTGGCATGATATACTTAAAGTGATGAAAGGGAAGAACCTACAACCAAGATTACTCTACCCAGCAAGGATCTCATTCAGATTCGATGGAGAAATCAAAAGCTTTACAGACAAGCAAAAGCTAAGAGAATTCAGCACCACCAAACCAACTCTACAACAAATGCTAAAGGAACATCTCTAAGTGGGAAACACAAGAGAAGAAAAGGACCTACAAAAACAAACCCAGAACAATTTAAGGAAATGGTAACAGGAACATACATATCAATAATTACCCTAAACGTGAATAGATTAAATGCTCCAACCAAAAGACACAGGCTTGCTGAATGGATCCAAAAACAAGACCCATATATATGCTGTCTACAAGAGACCCACTTCAGATCTAGGGACACATACAGCCTGAAAGTGAGGGGATGGAAAAAGATATTCCATGCAAATGGAAATCAAAAGAAAGCTGGAGTAGCAATGCTCATATCAGATAAAATAGACTTTAAAATAAAGACTGTTACAAGAAACAAGGAAGGACACTACATAATGATCAAGGGCTCAATACAAGAAGAAGATATAACAATTATAAATACATATGCACCCAACACAGGAGCACCTCAATACATAAGGCAACTGCTAACAGCTATAAAAGAGGAAATCGACAGTAACACAGTAAGAGTGGGGGACTTTAACGCCTCACTTACACCAATGGACAGATCATCCAAAATGAAGATAACTAAGGAAACAGAAGCTTTAAATGACACAAGAGACCAGATAGATGTAATTGATATTTATAGGACATTCTATCCCAAATCAGCAGATTACACTTTCTTCTCACGTGTGCACGGAACATTCTCCAGGACAGATCACATCTTTGGTCACAAATCAAGCCTCAGTAAATTTATAAAAACTGAAATCATATCAAGCATCTTTTCTGACCACAAGGCTATGAGATTAGAAATGAATTACAGGGGAAAAAAACGTAAAAAACACAAACACAGGGAGGCTAAACAATACGTTACTAAATAACCAAGAGATCACTGAAGAAATCAAAGAGGAAATCAAAAAATACCTAGAGACAAATGACAATGAGAACACGACGTTCCAAAACCTATGGGATGCAGAAAAAGCAGTTCTAAGAGGAAAGTTTATAGCTATACAATCCTACCTCAAGAAACAAGAAAAATCTCAAATAAGCAATGTAACGTTACACCTAAAGGAACTAGAGAAAGAAGAACAAACAAAACCCAAAGTTAGCAGAAGGGGAGAAATCATAAACATCAGAGCAGAAATAAACAAAATAGAAACAAAGAAAACAACAGCAAAGATCAATAAAACTAAAAGCTGCCTCTTTGAGAAGATAAACAGAATTGATAAACCATTAGCCAGACTCATCAAGAAAAAGAGGGAGAGGACTCAAATCAATAAAATTAGAAATGAAAAAGGAGAAGTTACAACAGACACCGCAGAAATACAAAGCATCCTAAGAGACTACTACAAGCAATCTATGCCAATAAAATGGACAACCTGGAAGAAATGGACACATTCTTAGAAAGGTATAACCTTCCAAGACTGAACCAGGAAGAAATAGAAAATATGAACAGACCAATCACAAGTAATGAAATTGAAACTGTGATTAAAAATCTTCCAACAAACAAAAGTCCAGGACCAGATGGCTTCACAGGTGAATTCTATCAAACATTTAGAGAACAGCTAACACCCATCCTTCTCAAACTCTTCCAAAAATTGCAGAGGAAGGAACACTCCCACACTCATTCTATGAGACCACCATCACCCTGATACCAAAACCAGACAAAGATACTACAAAAAAAGAGAAAATTACAGACCAATATCACTCATGAATAGAGATGCAAAAATCCTCAACAAAATACTAGCAAACAGAATCCAACAACACATTAAAAGGATCATACACCATGATCAAGTGGGATTTATCCCAGGGATGCAAGGATTCTTCAATATATGCAAATCGATCAATGTGATAAACCATATTGACAAATTGAAGAATAAAAACCATATGATCATCTCAATAGATGCAGAAAAAGCTTTGGACAAAATTCAACACCCATTTCTGATAAAAACTCTCCAGAAAGTGGGCATAGAGGGAACCTACCTCAACATAATAAAGGCCATATACAACAAACCCACAGCAAACATCATTCTCAATGGTGAAAAACTGAAAGCATTTCCTCTAAGATCAGGAACGAGACAAGGATGTCCACTCTCACCACTATTATTCAACATAGTCTTGGAAGTCCTAGCCACGGCAATCAGGGAAGAAAAAGAAATAAAAGGAATACAAACTGGAAAAGAAGAAGTAAAACTGTCTCTGTTTGCAGATGACATGATACTATACAGAGAGAATCCTAAAAATACCACCAGAAAACTACTAGAGCTAATCAATGAATTTGGTAAAGTTGCAGGATACAAAATTAATGCACAGAAATCTCTTGCATTCCTATACACTAGTGATGAAAAATCTGAAAGAGAAATTAAGGAAACACTCCCATTTACCATTGCAACAAAAAGAATAAAATACCTAGGAATAAACCTACCTAGGGAGACAAAAGACCTGTATGCAGAAAACTATAAGACACTGATGAAAGAAATTAAAGATGATATTGACAGATGGAGAGATATACCATGTTCTTGGGTTGGAAGAATCAATACTGTGAAAATGACTGTAGGACCCAAAGCAATCTACAGATTCAGGGCAATCCCTATCAAATTACCAATGGCATTTTTTACGGAACTAGAATGAAAAATCTTAAAATTTGTATGGAGACACACAAGACCCCGAATAGCCAAAGGAGTCTTGAGGGAAAAAAAACGGAGCTGGAGGAATCAGACTCCCTGACTTCAGACTATACTACAAAGCTACAGTAATCAAGACAATATGCTACTGGCACAAAAACAGAAACATAGATCAATGGAACAAGATAGAAAGCCCAGAGATAAATCCATGCACCTATGGTCAACTAATCTATGACAAAGGAGGCAAGGATATACAACGAAGAAAAGACAGTCTCTTCAATAAGTGGTGCTTGGAAAACTGGACAGCTACATGTAAAAGAATAAAATTAGAACACTCCCTAACACCACACACAAAAATAAACTCAAAATGGATTAGAGACCTAAATGTAAGACCAGACACTATAAAACTCTTAGAGGAAAACATAGGAAGAACACTCTTTGACATATATCACAGCAAGATCTTTTTTGATCCACCTTCTAGAGTAATGGAAATAAAAACAAAAATAAACAAATGGGACCTAATGAAACTTCAAAGCTTTTGCAAAGCAAAGGAAACCATAAACAAGACGAAAAGACAACCCTCAGAATGGGAGAAAATATTCACCAATGAATTAACGGAGAAAGGATTAATCTCCAAAATATATAAACAGCTCATGCTGCTCAATATTAAAGAAACAAACAACCCAGTCCAAAAATGGGCAGCAGACCTAAATAGACATTTCTCCAAAGAAGACATACAGGTGGCCAAGAAGCACATGAAAAGCTGCCCAACATCACTAATTATTAGAGAAATGCAAATCAAAACTACAATGAGGTGTCACCTCACACCAGTTAGAATGGGCATCATCAGAAAGTCTACAAACAACAAATGCTGGAGAGGGTGCGGAGAAAAGGGAACCCTCTTGCACTGTTGGTGGGAATGTAAATTGATACAGCCACTGTGGAGAACACTATGGAGGTTCCTTAAAAAACTAAAAATAGAATTACCATATGATCCAGCAATCCCACTACTGGGCATATACCCTGAGAAAACCATAATTCAAAAAGACACATGCACCCCAATGTTCATTGCAGCACTATTTACAATAGCGAGGTCCTGGAAGCAACCTAAATGCCCATCTACAGACGAATGGTTAAAGAAGTTGTGATACATACATACAATGGAATATTACTCAGCCATAAAAAGGAAAAAAAATTGAGTCATTTGTTGAGACGTGGATGGATCTAGAGACTGTCATACAGAGTGAAGTCAGAAAGAGAAAAACAAATATCGTATATTAACGCATGTGTGTGGAACCTAGAAAAATGGTACAGACAAACCGGTTTACAGGGGTGAAGTTGAGACACAGATGTAGAGAACAAACCTATGGACACCAAGCGGGGGAAAGCTGCGGTGGAGTGGGGGTGGTGGTGTGCTGAATTGGGCGATTGGGATTGACAGGTATACAGTGATGTGTATAAAACTGATGACTAATAGGAACCTGCTGTATAAAAAAATGAATAAAATAAAATTCAAAAATTAAAAAAAAACACAACATAGTGAGATCTCAAAACTTTAAGAACAACAACAACAAGAATACATTTTTCTAAAACTGGTTATAATTTGACTTCTTGGATTCAGAAGGTACTCTGGTATCTTTCACCGCTTCAATGTTGTTATGAGCAATTGTCATTTTTATATATAGTACTTTAGACATACTAGGTTTGTACGGCATTCTCTAGATGTTGCTTTTCTACAAAATAAATTCCCCGTGTCAGCTTGAAAGAAAAAAAGAGATGAAGATGTTGTATAAAGTCCTCAAGGTGTTTCAAGAACTCTGAACCATTTAGAATGAACATATACACACTACTATATATAATAGATAATCAACAAGGACCTACTGTATAGCACAGGGAACTCTACTCAGTATTCTGTAATAACCTATATGGGAAAAGAATCTGAAGAAGAATGGATATATGTATATGTATAATTGAATCCCTTTGCTGTACACCTGAAACTAACATAACATTGTAAATCAACTATACTCCACTATGAAATAATAATAATAATAATAAAAAGAACTCTGAACCACTCCTAAATCTGCGAGGTACACAGTACTTTTCCTAGGTGCTTTGGATTGCTAGAACATTGTTTATCTGTGCCATTTAAAATGTCCATTTCACACACACACAGATAATCATCCTATGGGCCGCTCACCCAACAGGATGCTTTTCTGATGTATGTGTAATAATGACTTATAAAGTACACCTCTGAGACAAGAGTCCAGTAATATCCTAAAGAAAAAGCACAGAGATGAACGCGGCTTCAATGTGATCTGAGGGATAACAAAAAGGGTTTATATCGGCTTCTCGGTGGAAAGTGCTGGGGGAGCCTTTTGTGTTTCCTGTTTTGGTGAGTGCCATTGCCGCTGTTCCAGTTCCTCAGGATCGAAACCACCAAGTCATCATTACAACTCTCCTCTTCCTCACACCCCGCAACCAATTAGCTGCCCAATCCGGTTGATTCTATGACCTCAACGTGTCTGGCATCTGACCCCTCCTGTCTGCCGCCCATAGTTCCTCCTGCCTGGATTCTGTCATGGCCTGGGTATTGGCAGCATCCTTTCCCCATCACTCCTCTCTACCGCCACCACATTTCTCTTCCTATGATTTGGATGATATAATTTCCTGGCTTACAAGCCAGGAGGAATCCCTGTTACAAACAGCATGAAGTGCAGGATCCTCAAGCTGATTCAAACTGTATCAGTATGGTCCAGGGACCAGTGTGGCTCACCATGGGGGGACAGAGACAAATAGGGAGTAATCACTGAGAAACCTCTCTAGACATTCTTTCCTGTTTTCCTATAGTTGTTCTGATTCTATTCATTGAAATGTAATTATATGTCTGTTGCATCTGCTAATGTAGTTTTCAAGTTTGTAAATTTAAAAAATATTTTAATACCTTTTTTCTAGTAACTCAGTTTTACTCTTGAAAAACATACGTATCAACAGACCACACACTGACAATTTAAAGCTGGTTGTGAAGCACTGTTCTACAATGGTGTTACACCAAGTGTGGTTCCTGAACTGGCAGCATCCCCATCATTTGGGAGCTCGTTAGAAAAGCAGAATTTCAGGTCCCACCCCAGACTTACCAACTCAGAATCTCTGGGAGTGGATACCGGAAGCCTGTGTTTTAACAAGCCCTCCAGGTGCTGGCTAACATTTGAGAGGCACTGATTAACAATCTTTCCACTGCTCCTTCAACCCCCTGCAGCCCCTGGTGGCTATGAAACACTTCAAATGTGGCTACTACAATTGAGAAACTGAATCTTTAACTTTATATAGTTTGACTGAAATCTACATAGCCACAGGCATCCAGTGGCTGCCATGTTGGACAGCACTGGTCTATTCCCTATACTCTAACCTTAAATGGACAGCTGCAGTGCCACCTCTGTGCCATATTTTTAAGCTTTTCAGTCCACCGAGGAAGAACTGTTTTCCAACCCCAGCACTCTCATAGTAATCTATTAAATTTCACCCATCTCTCAATATTTTCAACCCTTCCAAGAAGACCTCCAGGATCTTCCTTATTTAACTTAACTTCCCTCCTTGTTTTCTTTTTATGGTGTTTTTCTTTTTAATTCTCTTATAGAACTTTTTCTCTCTGTTTTGTGCCCAAGTTATTTAGGGATGGGTTTGTCCTCCCCCAGATGGAGAGATGCTGGTTTCATCCCCTTTAATCCCACAACAACGCCTACACGGTACTTTGCAAATGGGAGACATTCATCAACCATGTAATTGAATTAAACCTCCATGAAACCAGAGAGAAAAGTCTTCAACACCAACAATGCATCCCAGTGTTCTTAGAAGTCAAGACAGGATGAATTGGAAGACTGGGATTGACATATATACCATAATATGTATAAAATAGGTAACTAATAAGAACCTGCTGTATAAAAAATAAATAAAATAAAATTCAAAAATAAAAAAAACAAAACAAACAAAATGTTAACATATACAATTTAGTTTAGAATAGGAAAAATGTTAAAGTCATGGTGAAGCATTTGTCACAGGATCAAAATCCATTGTTATAAAAATAAACACAGTGCCTGCCTCATCATTTCTTTAGCAGCAGGAAAGCATTTTCCCTTGGCCTCCATCCTCTACCTCCATCAGAACTGTTCCTTAACTAAATTTGAGATTAGAAACAGACTCGTAGCTTTTTAAAAAAAATGCCACTGCCATATTCTTGGTGATAAAAAGCAGTTTTCCTATCAATTTCATGAAAGATATTAGACTTCTGACTGGATCAACATTTTGCTACAAATAAAAAAGGTAATCTTTATCTTTACAGAAAAGGTGAGGAGAAAACACAATTCATTCTGCTTTATTTCAGAGTTCTATGCTTGATCCTGATCTTACAAAGCTATAAAATTAAAATACAAGAAATTAACCACACCAAACCAAACGTTAGGGTGGTTAATAATTAAGTATATTCTGCCATCAATGTAATGAACCTCAATAGACTTTTATACAGATTACATACCCACAATGACTCACAAATACAGCACTGCAAAGAACTTACACTTCACAATGCCCTCACAGAAAAGTGAATGGGAAACGCATGTTACTTTCCAGCAATGGGAATTGGCAGCATTCATATTACATTTGAAAACCTGAATGTCAAATACAATTGACAGTTTTTGGAGTGCTTTTCATTATGGGAACTCACCAGCTAACATCAATGCCAACTCTCCTTACAAGTTGTATTTTCAAAATTTTTACACTGTCTGATTGTGGCATGGTAGAAAAGCGCACGAATCAACAAGCTCCAAGTGTCCACATGTGACACATTTGATGCTCTTCTCAATCTGTTCTGAGAAGCCTGGAAGAATGCAGGTTTCTAGACAATACTTTCTAATTTATTGTGGGCACTAATTTAGATGAAGAATAGGCTGGTAGTCCAAGATAAGATAATATATCTCAATAACCCACCATTTATTAGAACATAATGGCAAAAAATATTTTAAGACATGAATTAATGAAAAAAGATATCACGGGGGCTTCCCTGGTGGCGCAGTGGTTGAGAGTCCGCCTGCCGATGCAGGGGACGCGGGTTCGTGCCCCGGTCCGGGAAGATCCCACATGCCACGGAGCGGCTGGGCCCGTGAGCCATGGCCGCTGAGCCTGCGCGTCCGGAGCCTGTGCTCCGCAACGGGAGAGGCCACAACAGTGAGAGGCCCACGTACAGCCAAAAAAAAAAAAAAAAAAAAAAAAGATATCACGGTACAAAAAATATATTCCTAACTATGCAAAAACCAAGTAAATATATGTGAAAATACAGAAAAATAACTCCAAACTGTTAAAACTGGTTTCCCTTAAGTGATGGTGGTGGGGCAATGAGGAAAATATTTTTCATCAATCTACTTTATGTACTTTTGCTAGTTTGAATATTTTGTAACAAGAATGTTTCCATATACTACGTGTATAACCAAAAGTAAGAATTATTTTAAGAAAATAACAAAAACATTCTATTTAAAGAAAAGCAAAAGAAATATTTTTTTCCTGACAGAAGATGTTTTCCTAAAATGTAGTATAACCCAGAGCAAGTTTTTAAAAAATGTTTTGTTAGGAAAACATAATGAAAAATTAAACAGGGCTCCCTAATGAACTGTGATTAACTCTTATTAATGATAATATTTATATAGTGCTTTATAGTTTAGAAATTATACTTCACATTCATTATCACAGTTATTAACTTAATGGTGAGACAGATTTCACCGTCATCATTTTACAGATGAGGAAACTGAAACTCAGGGATGTTAAACTATTTGGCTGTTACCACCCAGGTCATAAGTGGCAGGTCCAGAATTTGATCCAAATTCTGACTCCAAAGCTCAGGTGTCAGCCACCATACTCCCTCAACTCAAGGAGATACAGCTCAGAGAAACTGACTAACTGAACCTGATTAGAGAAGTTAAACAACAGAATCTAGGCAATTAACGACTTTGTAAAGTTTAATGGATTTATTTGAAGCAATTCTGTATGAAATAGTAATATTTTATACAGCCTAAACAGTCTCTAATAACTTCCCTCCATACTCCTTCTAGCGATCCTTTCTTTAATTAGAAGAACCAGCAGTGGGAGAGAATGACTTAAGTTGCCCTGGATCCCAATCCCATGCTCATGGTTGTATCACATTTTAGGTCCATTCATTGTTCATTCACTTATTCCACAAACATGTATTGCTCTCCCCATGTGTTACTTATGATGTGTGCAGGAAATGGTGTCAGGGAGAAGAATGAGGCGTCATCCCTATTTCTGGGGAACCCCACATTCCTGGGAAAATAGGTAGAAAATAATAACCCCATGTGAAAGAAAGAAGGGCAATACCAGTGTATGTGCTGATCTGAAGTAGTTCTCAAGAGGGGTGACTGTGCCACCCAGGGGATGTTCAACAATATCTGGACACAGGTTGGTGGTCACACTTGGGGAAATAGCATGTAGTAGGCAGAAGCCTGAGATGCTGCTAAACATCCTATAAAGCATAGGACAGCCTCCGTGGCAAAGGACTATCTGGTCCAAAATGCTAACAGTGCCAAGGTTTAGAAATATTTTGCTATAGCATATTACTCTTTCCAGATCTTAAGTGAGGAAATTTACATCAGCTAAACAGAGGAATTTATAATTCCACAATAATGAAATGCATTAAAAATGTAAGTCATCTATTCTTTTTTTTTTTTTTTTTTTTTTTTTTTTGCAGTACACGGGCCTCTCACCGTTGTGGCCTCTCCCGTTGCGGAGCACAGGCTCCGGACGCGCAGGCTCAGCGGCCATGGCTCACGGGCCCGGCCGCTCCGCGGCTAGTGGGATCTTCCCGGAACCCGTATCCCCTGCATCGGCAGGCGGACTCTCAACCACTGCGCCACCAAGGAAGCCCATCTATTCTTGAATAAATGCCCTAATCCTATCTTTATCTGTCTGTGGGATTAAGACAAAGGATAACTTTTCTAGAAGCGGGCTAATAATACATAAGAGGATTCTCCATCCTTAAGGGAATGAATTCCTATTCTTTTGCCCCACCCTTGGCCAAGCTCCCATCATCTCTCCCTTCTGAGACTGCTGTGCACCAGGATCAGATTGTCTTCTGTTCAGCCCTCTTAACAGATCCCCACCGCACTGGGAATAACATTCAACCTGGCTTCAACACCAACAAGGTGCCTGTGACCGGGACCCTGACGACCTCGCACCACCTTGTTCCCTCTGCTTTAGCCACAATGATCCCAACTCAGAGGCTTCACATACTCTGTTTCCTCTAAAGCTCCTCCCCCACCACTAAATCCTCAAGTTTCACATCATGACTTAAACAGCATGCCCTCAAAAAGGCTTTCCCTAACTCCCCATTTCCTTTCATCCTCTCCTTCCTTATCCATTCTCCCTGCTTCTCCGCCCTACTCTGTGCTCCTTGCCCCTGCGGCTCTGTATAACTCAAGCACCGTTGCTAGTGGGCTCTGGGTTGGATTCAGCCAGTGGGAAGCATCAGTAAGAGATCTGAGGGCTGGAGGAGATGGACATCCAGCTATTTCAACCTCCTTTCCTACTTAGGTGCCATTCTGGGAGAGTTCCTCCTGGTAGCACCCCGGGTCCTGCTCTCATTAAGCCCTGGTGCCACATTCTGTCCCCTTATCCACTTTAGCTGATATGAGTTTCTGGTTAAGGTGGCATCGCTCCTGTGTCCCCTTCACCGCCCTCACCTCTGCAAGTGGGCCCTTCATTAACAAATTTTCGTCTGAACCATCTAAAGTGAATCCTGTTACTGGCCAGCACTTGGACATTCATACACCTCAATCTAAATCAGTACAGATTCTTTGGATTATTTTTCATACAGCTACTTCCACAGCCCCCGGGCATTTCTCCTCTGAGCTTGTATCGTATTTTATCAATGCGCACATGGGTGGTTGTATTTTGATTCTTCGTGTACTATCTGTCGCCTGACCCAACACAATTACGTATGTTCGACAGGGATCATGGCTGTTTGGTTAATGACAGTTGAATGGATGAATTAAATGGCAGGCCATGTCATCATTGAAGACAGACACCTGAAATTGTCAGGAAATAAATCACTATTAAAAAACAATGTTAATATAAGGAATTTATGGATGAATAAAACAACATATGTGAAGGAAAATGCTTGAAGCTTTAAGTACATTCATGCACGGAGTCAACTGACATTCGTCCAGCACCTTGCAGTGCCACATAGAGGCATGAAAAGGAAACTGTCTATTTTCTCAAAGGCTTATAGGCCAATGGGGAAGACAGAAAGGTAAAGGTAATGGGGCACCTGAGACACTTGAGCCAGGGGCACAGTAGGGTCAAGAAAGAGACTGCTATCAAAGGGGGACGATTTACAAGGGAGGCATCTGGAAGTAAAAGAAAAAAATTAAGAGCACGTTTCAGTTTTGTTCAGAAAACACGATGGCTCAAAGGACCGTAAATTCTTTGTTCGTCAAATTCAGGAAGGAAGAGAAGGAAGTAACATCCATGCCAAAAGGTTGCTTTGGGGTAATGTCTCAGCCCAGATAAAAGGGTCCAGTTCACACTGGCAGGCGAAGATGCAACGACATGAAAATTGCCTGCGTTTTACTACAAGACTCCAAACATGTGGGTTCTGATCATAATGGAAACCCAAATGGTGCAATCGTGAAGGCCTCCAGCTAGAGTTCCTGCATCTTCTGAGCTGAGAAAGGTTTAAGTAATTTACCCGCTGTCAAGTTTGATACACATGTGTGTGCCACTGGGTGGTATGTATGGGTGTGTGTGACTACAATATGACATTTATAATCCTCAAGGTAACAGTTATGTTCACTAACATTCTTTCTGTCTTGAAATATTAAGAAAGAGTCTAACATCTTTTTTCATTGAACGAATACTTTTTTTACCCTCCTGTCTACAGGAAAACAATTATATCAACAAATGATTTTCTCATCTTCATGATTCTTGTCGATGAGTTGCCCCAGTCCAGAGAGGTCACGATGAGTCACAAATCATTCTGATTAGAAGCAAACAAACACTTAGGTCCTGTCGTCCGTCAGACGTTAGAACAGGGGTTGGCAAACTTTTGTTATAAAGGTCAGCTAGTAAATGTTTTAGGGTTTGTGAGCCATATGGTCTCTTTCAACAATTCAACATGGTCATCATAACATGAAAACAGCCACACACAAGATGTACATGAATGGGCATGGCTGTGTTCCAATCAAACTTTAGTTACAAAAAGAGATGGCAAGCCAGATTTGGCCTCTGGGCTACAGTTTGCCAGCCCTGCACCAGGCTATACAGAAGGAAAGGGAAAAAACGAACTGGGAACAAGGGAGACAGCTCCAAAACAAGTGGGAAAAATAGAATCATTGATGCAAACACTGCAGTGGTACCAAGGAGAGAATGCTCTAGTTGTAAGATATACTAAGAGAATGATAATAAATCAATAAACTCTGACCTGCCACGTGAGAAAATAAAACTAATCGGTAGAATTTCCTACCAACTATAACTACTGTGCAAAAAAGTCCTATTTTGACAAATATAAATAAATATATAGCTCAGACATAGGAGCTAACTGTGACATAGATAAGCCTTGAAAACATGATGCTTGGTGAAATAAGCCAGACACAAAGGGCCACATATTGTACGATTCCACTTAGATGAAACGTCCAGAAGAGGCAAATCCACAGAGACAGAAGGCAGATTAGTGGTTGCCAGGGGCTGGGGAGGAGGGAACGGGGAGTGACTGCTAGTGGGCACAGGCTTTCTTCTGGGGCTGATGGAAATGTTCGGAATTAGAGAGTTGTAATGGTGGCACAACTCTGTGAATGTACCAAAAAACCCACTGAACTGGACACTTTAAAGGGTGAACTTTATGACATATGAATTATATCTCAAGTTTTAAAAAGGGAGCAGGACATTCTCACTGAATGCCTCCACCTTTCCAGAGGGCAATATGACGCAATATATTGGGTTGGCCAAAAAGTTTGTTCGGGTTTTTCCGTAAGATGTTACGGAAAAACCCGAGCGACCCTTTTGGCCAACCCAATATATTAAAAGTCCTACAAATGTGAGACGCGAAAGAGAAAGAGGAGCTAAGAAGATGTGGAAACGGAAAAGCAGCAAATCAATCAATCAATCAATCATGTCAGCAACGGGGATGGTCCTCTGTATACCAAGTCGAACACAAAAGGGCGTCTACCACGTCCTGAGAGCAATTAAAAGGTAATACTTTACCCTTCCACCTCCCTGCAAAGTGGCCATGGATGTGTGATCTGTTTACCTGAGTTAACAACAGGTTTGCCGGGACATAAGATGATTATCGCTGGGCACTGGGCTGGGAGCTTTTTAGGCTCTGCTGATCGTTCCCAGGGTTCCGCAGGGTATGCCTTCTAAATTCCATTTCGCAGATGAGCAAACGAATTGTCAAAGGCCATGCTCTTTCCCCCATCCCTCCTGATCTCTCAGATCTCACGTGGGTGGTGCCTCTAGCAGGAGGTGGGTGTCAGCCTGCCCCTCACTTCCTGAATGTTCCCCAGCTGTGTTCTTTTCCTGAAGGGGGGTGCAGACGAGGCCCTGCAAACCAGTTCACAATATCGCCATCCGGTGCTCAGCAGCGGGCTCGCAGCTGGCTTTCCTGCTCTTTCCCCTGCCCGTAACTGCCACAGGGATCTATTTAGATCTTCAAACAGCCCAGTCCAAAAATGGCAGAAGGCCTAAATAGACATTTCTCCAAAGAAGATATACAGATTGCCAGCAAACTCATGAAAGGATGCTCAACATCACTAATCATTAGAGAAATGCAAATCAAAACTACAATGAGGTGTCACCTCACACCAGTCAGAATGGCCATCATCAAAAAATCTACAAACAGTAAATGCTGGAGAGGGTGTGGAGAAAAGGGAACCCTCTTGCACTGCTGGTGGGAATGTGAATTGGTTCAGCCACTGTGGAGAACAGTATGGAGGTTCCTTAAAAAACTACAAATAGAACTACCATACGACCCAGCAATCCCACTACTGGGCATATACCCTGAGAAGACCATAATTCAAAAAGAGTCATGTACCACAATGTTCACTGCAGCTCTATTTACAATAGCCAGGAGACGGAAACAACTTAAGTGTCCATCGACAGATGAATGGATAAAGAAGATGTGGCACATATATACAATGGAATATTACTCAGCCATAAAAGAAACGAAATTGAGTTATTTGTAGTGAGGTGGATGGACCTAGAGTCTGTCATACAGAGTGAAGTAAGTCAGAAAGAGAAAAACAAATACCGTATGCTAACACATATATATGGAATCTAAGGGGAAAAAAAAAAAGGTCATGAAGAACCTAGGGGTAAGACGGGAATA
>NW_021703779.1:2329762-2353662 GCF_005190385.1 Monodon monoceros | reverse complement strand
TGGTGCTGTGTGACCACCTAGAGGGGTGGGATAGGGAGGGTGGGAGGGAGGGAGACGCAAGAGGGAGGGGATATGGGGATATATGTATACGTATAGCTGATTCACTTTGTTATACAGCAGAAACTAACACACCATTGTAAAGCAATTATACTCCAATAAAGATGTAAAAAATAAAAATCTTCAGTCATCTCATGTCCCTGTCCCCCCACTAACTCCAGCTTAAAAAGTCAAGCTCTTCGCCCAGACTTAGAAGGGCCCAGACTCCCTGGTTCCTCGGCTAGCACCCGTGCCGCATCCTGCCCTTGCCCTTTGTGCATCAGCCTATGGGCCTTCCTTCACATCAAGCCTCGGAGGCTCGGCCCGGCTGGTCCCTCTGCCTGGAATGCCCTTCCCACGCCGTCCTCCTTCAGGTCACCTCCCACAGAGACTGTCTTTGTCTACTGTTCCCAAGTAGCAACAGCTCTTCAACTCCTTTCTTCTTTCTGGTTTCCTCTTTCCTTTCTTTCCTTCCTCCTTCCGTAGAATGTACGCTCTTTGAGAACAAGAACTCTGTGCTGTTCACTAAGGATCACCTGTCCCAGCCCATTGAAGGCACTCAATTATTTGCTGAAAGAATTAATGGATGAGGATGAAACCTGGCAAAGGTCCTATGTTTAGCTAATGATTAAAGATGGAAATCCCACAGCACACAGCCTTGCCTCTGCGGAGCGCTAACCAATAAATGGGAGTTCTTTTTTTTTTTTTTTAACACTTTTATTGGGGTGTAATTGCTTTACAATGGTGTGTTAGTTTCTGCTTTATAACAAAGTGAATCAGTTATACATATACATATGTTCCCATATCTCTTCCCTCTTGTGTCTCCCTCCCTCCCACCCTCCCTATCCCACCCCTCTAGGTGGTCACAAAGCACCGAGCTGATCTCCCTGTGCTATGCGGCTGCTTCCCACTAGCTATCTACCTTACGTTTGGTAGTGTATATATGTCCATGACCCTCTCTCGCCCTAAATGGGAGTTCTAATGACCACAAACTTCAGAAGGTCCTCATCAACATCGACCATTTACAACTGCCCTCACCCCCAAAGTTCCACGTCTGAGACAAGTTTCTGCCTGGAGAGAGTTTTTATTACAGACTCATAAAGCCCTGAATCATGTGGTTTACAGGGAAAGTGCTAATGCAGTCACAATTACATTGGTGTGAACACACTGTCATCGAAATGGAGCAAACATAGACGTAGGCATTTAAGAGGAATCAGCTGCCCCCAACACAAGATCAACCGTCACAGAAACCAGTGAGCAGGCACGCAGCTAAGGAACTTGAACTGAGCGACTGAAGGTGACAAACCCTGTAAATCAGCGAGTAAAATGACACTTTGCACCGACACCTCGGAGTAACCAGCTCACTACCCAGAGAGCTATGCATTTGGGGGAAATCTATAAGTCATGGATACCACGTGCCCCGATACGGTGACTGTCATTCCTTTTTTGTTTAATTAACCCAAACACACAAGAAACATAAACATCAGTCCGTGGGTGATTTCTTTCTTTTCTCTTTGGAAGCAGGTCAAGAAACAGGAAGGGACACGACTTCATTATACATTCAGCACTTACCTATGGTTTTTTTTTTTTTTTTTCTTTCTAATCTTTGAAATAACCGTTGATCCATTAACAGACTTGAAGGTGAAAAATGTCAAGCCTTTGACCTTTTCTTAATTCACACACATACCGAGCCAATGAAAACATACCCACACACCCACCCAGTCCATCTGCCCACAGTTAGTACTTTCCATGGCCTCCGTGACCATTCTAGAGCAAGGTTTCTCACCCGAGGCACTGCGGACATTTTGGATCAGATAATTCTGTTGGTGGCAAGGGGATGGGGGAAGGGGAGATGTCTTGTGCATTGTTCAATATTTAGCAGCCTCCCTGGCCTCCACCCACTAGATGCCAGTAGCGCCCACCCGTCAGCTGTGACAACCAAAGATGCCTCCGGACATTGCCAAATGTTTCCTGGAGGGCAAAACCAACGCAGGTTGAAAACCGCTGTTCAACCAACAAGGACCTACGGTACAGCACAGGGAACTCTACTCAATATTATGGAACAACCTAAATGGGAACAGAATTTGAAAAAGAATAGATACACGCATATGTATAGCTGAATCGCTTTGCTCTACACATGAAACTGTCACAACATTGTTAACCAATTATACTCCAATATTAGATAAAAAGTTTAAAAAAAGCGACTGTACATAAAAAACTAGAAGAAAAAGATCAGCAAATGTTCTCTAATTATTTTCCTCTTTCAACATATGCTGACACATTTTATCTCTTGGACACTATAGACTTATCAATCCAGAATGTGTACACGCATTGCCCCTGTTATCATTTGTTGCTGAGTCGTGGACATTACTCAGCATCTTACTGAAATGCCAGAAGGCCAGGGCTGCTCTTGGAGGAAGACTCCCTGAAATTCAATGCAGAATTTTATGCCTTCATAAAGAACTGTATGCCAAGATGACACTTTCTTAAAACAACCAGGGCCTGTAAATGCCTCTAAGACTCGGCAATATTTGCAATTGGTGGACGGATCTCAAAGCTGGTTTCAAACCAGACATTTAAAGATCATAATATTTGTACAAAGAGCTCTTTAAAGGGAAAGAAGAGAGCTGGTTTTAGTTTGAAACCAATGAAGAAATAAGTCGTTTGTCTCTGCCTTTTGCTAAAGTAACAAACCTCTCTTAATGACGATGTATTTAGATTAACAACAGAAAGAGCGGAACTAGCCCTGGTATCGGCCTTACAAGATCTTACATTCTGCAAAGGCCATTAATCAGCAAACAATCTCTAAAGACAACCTAAAGAAAATGTGTTCCAACTGCCTCATTCCCTGGTCTTGGTAATAATCCAAGAGTAAATCCTCCAAGTCTAAATCCTGCTACCCATAAAACTTCTTATCTGCCTTTACTCAGTAAAAGCCATCAACCAAATCTCTATACACTGCTTTTCCCATGGAGGAATGAGGCTGTAAGTTTGTTCACTAAAAGGCACTAGGTGGGGAGAAAGACTAAGCAAGAAATCTGCCATAAATCTTCATCAGCCTTCTTGTGTAAAGCTGACATGGATTTAGACAAAGCTTTTCTTCAGGGTTTTCATGAACTTTATTATTTGCCCAGGAATAATTTATCCTAATTGGAAAACTGCATTTTAAAAGCTGTCGACAATCGTACATGGGTTATTTCACATTACACAGGAAGCTGACCACCGTAACACTTCTGCGGCATCGTCACACTATCGAGGGATTTTGTTTTGCTTTTTACAATTTTCTTGTATGATATTTTATGGGTTTTGATTTAGCACCAGATGCATGTTTGGTATGAATGGTATAATTTCTTTAAGAGGGTGTTTACAGAGAGATGAAAAGTAGATTAGTAGCATTTTATAATCTTATTTCCTGATGGGTTAATGACATGCATGGTGCGAACCCCACATTTTTATTGGGGCTGAAGAGAAATATATTTGACACAATCCATTTCAATCTAACTTGTGGTTTTGCTTTAAGCCCTCGACGAATAGCTTGCATCTTGTGATCTATTTAATACCTTGCCTTTCTTATTAACAAAACCGAAACTAGGCCATGTTCAGGGTGGTCAGCTGGAAAGAATGTGGCTCATCAGAGAGGGCGGGTGTATACCCAGCATTCTTCTCGAGGAATAGCAGGGCTCCCCACAAATGTGGAGCGTGGGAGGTCTGGGCCCCGAGTCTAACTCTTGACTAGGGGCTGTTTGAACTTTTATGAATGACAATTTAAACACCCTTCCTTTCTATAGGTCTCCCATCAACTAATTCAGTTTAAGAGGAGTCTAAATGCGTCCAAGTCACCTTCATGTAATTTCTAGAATAACCGATCATGAATAACGAGCATCTCGTAGTTATAAATCAAGGAAATTAATGATTTGAACACTACTTGAATAAAGTGTGCTATTGTTTCCCCTCTCATCCCCCCCATTCAATGGAGGTACATCTATCAATATACCTTCTCTGCAAAAATGTGGTTGCTAATTTTCAGGGGACCTAACAGAAATTCATCTGTGTAAACTACTGCACAGTGAAATGCCTTACGGGCCAGGCATTCACTGTATTCTTTCTATTTTCAGATGTTAAATACTACTTAAAAGCTAACTATTTAAGAAGTCTGAGGACAACTGGACTTATATTTAGAGTGGGACGCAATAAATCAGCTTTACAAGGAAGCTGCCATTTCTCCCATTTTACGGAGAGGTAAAGCGATTCGCCGGAGTCATGTAGCCAGCGAGGGGCTGAGACGGGCCTTGAAGGTATCTCCACCCAAGCATGTAGTCAGTGCTTTCCCCTCCGCGGGGAAGAGGAAGTCATCGCCCTGAGGTGGGGCGCTGTTGGCTCCCATTGCGAGGACGTGGTGAATGGAACCACTGGTACTCCCATGCCAAACCAGACACGTGTTTGATAGGACACCAAAGTATTAAGGGCATCACCAGTCAATATTAGTACCTGTGACTAAGTATCCTTCCTATATGTTACTCCCTCTCTGAGACAAACCAATACGCAAAACCCCGTGCTTGATGCATTGCTTAGTCCTTAAAAATCTCACCCGTGCTGACCAGTCAATCTGTTTTCTTCTCTAGACGTTACCCATCAGCTGTTCTTATTCTGCCAGCACTTTAAATGGCCAGAAAGCAGGCACTGAGCAGGGGCCTGGCCTTTGGAAGTGCCTTCGAGTACAGTAACAGAGCTGCACGCTGGAGCGGTGGGTTCTGAAACAGCAGTTTTGCTTTTTTATAAAATTTTATATCTTATTTATTTTTAAAAGAATTTCTTTGATGTGGACCATTTTTTAAAGTTTTTATTGAATTTGTTACAATATTGCTTCTGTTTTATGTTTTGGGTTTTTGGCCGCGAGGCATGTGGGATCTTAGCTCCCCGACCAGGATCGAACCTCCACTCCCCGCAGTGGAAGGCGAAGTCTTAACCACTGGACCGCCAGGGACATCCCGACAGCAGCTGTTTTATGGTTAGCAGTGCCCGGGCTCCAGAGAGCATGGCAGGTGCTGCGTCTGCGGTGGGCTTTGCAGATGGGGCCTTGCCAGCTGTGGCTGTGACCTAGAGAATTAATTCCTTATATTTTCCTATTAGAGCAATTATTCTCTACGCCTCCCCTCCCCATAATGTGTCCCCTACAGGGTCCCTCTCGATTTGCTTTGTCACCCTCCATCAAAACGTCCCGAATCATCTGTCTTGTCCCCAGAACTTGGAGCCCCTCGAAAGCTCACTGCTGTGGATTGCCTTAGGGTCTGACAACCGTGCCCGGCTCACCGTGATGCTCCCCCCCCCTCCCCTCTCCTATTTTGGTTTCTATCTTCTGAAAGTTCTCATCTGAATTCTTTCATTTAATTCTTTAAACTTCACTGACTCAGGCTCCACAACAGCACTTGACCACTTCGAGTCCTCACTGCATTTTGCTTCTATTACTGATTTACTTTCCCTTAGATTTCTAGTGCAAGTCAGAAAGGTGAAGAAGACACACTGCACTCTCTGGAGTCTCTGGCGAGCTATGCGGTGAGGAATATCTTTAATCATTCTGAGTTCACTGTGATCCTCATTCCTACTTCTAAGGAGAGAGCGGAGTCAGGAGAAGGGAGGGAAGGGAAGAAAGGGAAGCAAGGAAAAGAAGTAAAGGGAAGGAAGAAAAAAAACGGCAAGAAAGTCCATCTGTATGGTCACTGTAGGAACTTTAGAGACTGTGTTTTGTAAGCACCTGACATTTAACAACCATTTCTTAGTTGGCAGCCATTTTTGTGTTCCTGAGTCTAACCATGAATACTCCAGGGCCAAACAGAAGACACACCACATATTGGAGTAAGAGAAGATGTGCCTTGGATTGATTTTTTGTCACCATGATGGTAACTGTGGGTGAATTTTCTTCTTATTGGTGAATATCATTGGAATTTTTATTTATAAGGTGAATTCACATTACATTTAGATCTTACTGGTGTTGGGATCAGCCTTCTAAAATATCTGATATTAGCAAGCAGCGCTGAGGTGAGGTCATCGGATCAACATTCACATCAGAGACAACCCCTCTCCAAACCCCTCTCACCCACCAGGCCACCATTACTAAAACTACTGTGATGTGGCCACCTCTACCCTGGTTTCTGCAGACAGTTCTTTAACACAAATTTTGTCCTCCTTCCTTTTTCCCCCTCTCAAGCAAATGTCAGTGAGGAATAATGGACAAGTAGACAAGCACCCAAAAAACTGTTTTAAAGAGAAATGTATTGAATTTGGGCAAAATGATCAATTATTGACCACCATGCAGAGTACGATGAGGGGCAACAGATACTGTAATTTGTAGGAAACTTAGATTTCTAACCATGCATGTAGGCCAGAGCATGAAGGTCGCAGGGAAAATCTTATGAGAGTAACAAGTCAGAATCAAATCCCTTGGGCTATTTTATAAAAATATCGTAAGTGAAAACCATCATTATGAAAAAGCATTCATTTACTGAGTTAGTCAGTATATGGTTTGGGTGAGACATAACAAAAATCATGACAACTCAACAGACTTCCAGAACTTCCAGGAAGTTTAGGGTGTGGTTGAGATACCAAACAGACTGATTAAAGTCTCATTTCGAGCCATGAGGGAGGTGAAGAGATGGTAGCATGCCATGAACACTTTCACCCACCAGATGGGAGACCAGCAGGCACTCTTCCTACATCTTCACAACTGTTAGGCAAAGCCAGTATGTTTATCTCCATATTTCTCAAAGGAGAAATTGAGACCTAAAGAAAGCAAGAAACTACCAAAGTCCAGACTTATTGGAGGTAGCTGAGCTGGAATCTAAACTCTTTTCTGGACCTAGAAGTCTTTTTGATCAGGCACAATAGGGGACCTAATTATACTGTCCTTCAAACCACCAAAAGTACTATGGTAGGCACCTCTAAGATGGTCTCTGATGGTCTCTACCTGCTGGTATTCATGACTTGGTATCTACCTTCCCTTAAGTAACTTGCCTCTAACTAACAGAATAGGGCAACATTGAGGGAAGTCACTTCCATGACTGGTGAAAAAAAGATTGCGATCTCCATCTCGTTACTCTCTCCCTAGCTGGCTTTGATGAAGCAAGCTGGCATGTTGGAGAGGCCCACATGGCAAGAAATGGAGCGTGGCCTCTGGCTAACAGCCACAAAGGAAATAAAGCCCTCAGTCCAACAGCCCTCAATGAACTGAATCCTGCCAACAACTACACGAGTGAGCTTGGAAGCATATTCTTCCCCAGTCGAGCCTCCAGATGAGACTTCAGCCTCGGTGGACACCTTGATCACAGCCTTGTGAGACCCTGAGCAGAGGACTCAGCTAAGGTATGCCTGGACTCCTGACCAGGAAAACCTGTGTGATAATGAATGTGTATTGTTTTAAGCCTCTAAGTTCTGGGGCAATTTGTTAGGCAGCAATACATTCCTAATACAAGAGCCTCACAGAAAGGCCAAAAATAAAACCAACTGGCTTGACACATGTAGCTACCAGTTTGAGACCCACGGAATACAGTGATGCTATTTTTTCAAAGTGACAGATAGCTGAACTCCTCCACTAGGTCATACCCCCAAAATAGGCTAAAAACAGTGCAGTGAACACATTGCCTCCTGGGCCTAATACCTTTGCTTAACTCCTGTGTCAAAAGTATAAAGCAGAAAGGGTGCAACCATTAGGCAGAAAAACAATCAATGAATACATAGACGTAATGAATTAATATAAATGAACAAAGAACAAGTACATACTGAATGATGGAAATTTTAGAAATCACTTTAACCAGGCTGGAGTTACAGAGAATTCCAACCTACACTGAGATTTAAAACTAGGGGGTGGCTGAGTCATCACCTAAGGCATCATTTTGGTAACCTGGCTGGTTAGGCTAGCTCTGTTTGGTTTAGCTGCATCAGCAGGGAGCAGTCCTTTGGGTTAGAAAGTTTTCATCTTTTTCGGAGCTTTTATTTTTTAATAAGTGAATAATCAAGACTCAAATTCAAAAAATTTCTGGCCTGATTACATTTAGTAATATGAGGAATTAAGTAATTTCCCTTGGCTTTAAAAATTAGTCAAAGCTCATTTGGAATTGTTAAAATTCCTATTTATTTGATCTTGTTATTCTCTTCATCTATAGATTAGCCTTTATGTTCAATATCAGTTCCTTTGTATAACTATTAGAAGTGACAATCGACAATTTCCATACTAATGGGAAACCACAGCCCTAAACTTTATTATCAGAATGCAGAAATGTATAACTTTCCATTCTGAGGTCAGTACGTATTCATCATACTAAGTTATGCTCCATCAGCACTATTTCTTAGTACTTGGAACAGAGTCTGAGTTTGAATTCTTGTCAATTCACTTTCTAAACAAGTAGTCTTAACCTCCTAACTCTCAGTTTTATAATCTGTAAATGAGGATGAATATAAAGTCCTTGAGATGGAGATTTCCATATAAATTAAGTGACATAAGTAAAATGCTTATATTATGCTTGGCACATAACAAGCAGCTGTTACTATATTTTAAAGATTTTCTCCTTGTCTTTGGTTTTCTGTGGTTTGAATATGATATGGCTAGGTACAGCCTCTTTGGTATTTATCCTAGTTGTGTTTCACGAACTGCCGGGATTTATGGTTTGGTTTCTGTCATTAACTGTGGAAAATTCTCAGTCACTGTTACTTCAGCTATTTTTTCTGCCCCTTTCTCTCTTTCTTCTTCTGATATTCCCATTACGCGGATGTTATCCCTTCTGCAATTGTCTCACAGCCCTTGGATACTATGTTCCTTTTTTTTTTTTTTTTTTTCTATTCTTTTTTTCTCCTTGCATTTCAGTTTTGGGAAGTTTCTATTGGCATATCTTTCAGCTCACTGATTCTTTCCTCGGCCATGTACAGTTTACTATAAGCTCATCAAAGGCATTCTTCGTTTCTGTTACAGTATTTTTGACTTCCAGCATTTCCTTTTGATTCTTCCTTAGAGTTTCCATTTCTCTGCTTATGACACCCATCTATTCTTCCACGTCGTCCACTTTTTCCATTAGAGCCATTAGCATATTAATCACAATTATTTTAAGTTCCTGGTCTGATAATTCCAAAGTCTGTACCATACTTGAGTCTACTTCTGATGCTTGCTTTGTCTCTTCAGATTGTGGTTTTTCTTGCCTTTTAGAATGGCTTGTAATTTTTTGTTGAAAGTTGGACATGATGTGTTGAGTAATAGGAACTGAGATAGGCTTTATGTTGATCTGCCTAGGAATTAGGCTGTGTTTGTTGTAGCTGTAGGTATCAGAGGCTTCAACTTCCTTGAGTATCCTTGTTCTGTTTTGTGTTGTTTCCCCTCCTGTGGTCTTTGTGTTTCCCTAAAAACTCCTGCCTAGAGTCTGAGCATCATAGTTATTTCGCTTGTAATCTACTGTCATTAGACAGGAGTCCTATTAATGCAGTGATAGAGTGGGGGGGCATTCTATAATCCTATGATTAGTTCTTAATTTTTTAGTGTACCTGTGCCCATGGAATGTGATCCTCACAAGCACTTCTTGGCTTTTGCTGTTCCGCTCAAGCAAGGTAGGAAGGCTAAAGAAGGCTGAAACTGGGTAATTTCCCTTCTCTCAAGTCAGATAAAGCTCTAGTAAATTCTTTTCTCTTGCTGGTGAGGTTTTTGTTGTAAAGAATGCTCTGGGCTTGTTTCAAAATACTTACTTTTCCCCTGAGCTTATTTCAAAATTGCATTTCAAAATGGTTTCTTTCCCCCTCACTCTGCCCAAGCACTAGAGGATTTTTCTCTGATTTTCACCTCGAGAATTTGGTGAGAATCCTAGAGGTGAAACACGCAAAAGTATGGGGTCCCCACTTAGAATGAGCCTCCAGTAGTTTTTAACTCTCAAGCTAGTCGATACTCAGCCACCAGCAATTCACTGAAGCTCTGGTTTAAGTGTGACTACCAGCTACTGGGGCCAGTGGCTTCCGCTTTAGGTAAACTGATTATAGTCTCTGTATCTGCCTGTCTCTCCAGTTTTGAGGATGGCACTTTGTCTTGTGAGTTCATTCTCTGATGGAGCTCAGTTACTGATTTTCAGTTTGTTCAGCCTTTTTCTTGTTAAGAGGGCAGAAGTGATGGTTTCCAAGCTCTTTACATGCTGGAGTGGAAACCAGATGGTTCTGCTGTTAAAATATTTTAAATTTATGAACAAGTTACACTCTTCTCAACTAGAGAGATCTATAAATCTACAGATCTAGAAATCCAATTGTCCAAACGTGTTTCTATCACGGCACTCAAGTTCCTCACATTATCAACCATGTCTTATTACATGAAACAAATCAGAAATAGGAAAACAATTGCTCCTTTTTCATAAGTACAAACATTACCGCAGTTCATTTTGAAAATACATTTTAAGTAATCTAACTGGCAATTAATGATCTGAAATAGGAAAGAAAAAAATTCTCTCAAATCAAAGGGGGAGGGATGGGGAAGGAATTCTTTTCCTACTTAGAACTGAAAGACACATATTTAGTTAGAATGCTCATTAAAAGAATCAATTCCAGGAACTTATAAAGAAGGACTGTGATAAATGACATACTAGTTTTCTACCGCTGCATAACAAATCACAACAAATTTAGTGAATTAAAACAACACTTTTTATTATTTCACAGTTCTGCAGGTTTGAAATCTGGACAGGCTCTCTTTGGTTCTATGCTCAGGGTCTCACAAGGCTGAAATTAAAGTGTTTGACAGCTAGGACTCCTATCTGAATGCTCTGGGAAACAATTCACTCCCAAGATCATTCAGATTGTTGACCAAACTTAGTTCCTTGTTGTCGTAGGACTGAGGTCTCCATTTCCTTGTTGGCTGCCAGTGAAGGGTTGCTCAGCTTTTACTGGCTGCTCTTCCATCCGTACACATGGCTCCTTCCATCTTCAAAGCCAGAAATGTTGCATCAAATCTTTCTCGTGCTTTGAATCTCTCTGTCTTCCTCTTCTGCCACCAGCCAGAAAATGTTCTCTGCTTTTAAGGGCTCGTGGGACCAGATCATGCCCACCAGATAATTTCCCTATTTTAATAGGGAATAACATAACGTAGTCATGGGAGTAACATCTCATAACATCACAGGTTCCAGGGATTAGGACAGGACATCTTTGGGGGGGCATCCTAAAAATTCTGCCTACCACAAATGGGTAAGCAGAGGGCTCTTAGGATGGGAAAAGTCAGAAACATTCAGCACATTGGAAAATTTTCTAAGAACTAGGCCAATTCAGTCTGCAGAAGAGAAGAAATGGGTAACAGGTTCTACATTTTTCAAAGGCCACGTGTAGAAGAGATGGTATACATATAGTCACCCCACAAAGAAGATTGGGTAGCTATTGTATCCCGAAGTATGTGTCAGATGTTGAAAAAGTAAAGATGAATAAGATCCATCTCTGGTCTCATGGAGCTCACAAGCTGATGTCCAGAGAGGAGAAGCTGACACAAAAGCTTCTAAGGCGTTCCTATCTGACAGACTTCTCTAGAATGAGCCTATGTTCCTTCTCTCTACGATGAACTTACATATGATAACCATCAAAACTCCTTCCTATGAGAGCCATCTCTGTACTGGCCTACCATGATGTCCCTTTTTATGCTGCCGTTATCTGTGATGGACCTCTCTATGATGCAGTCAATCTACAATGCCCTCCTCTATAGTGCCCCTTCTGCGGTATTCCTCTTCATTATGCCTATCTCCAGGAAGCCATGATCTAAGATGCCTGTTTTTAAGAAGCCCCACTCTGAGAATCCATTCTCTTTTTAAAACTATTTTTTTTTACAGTGGTAGAATATTCATAACACAAAATTTACCATTTAAACCATTTAAAAGTGTACAACTCAATGGCATTAAGTACATTCACAACATTGTATTACCGTCACCGCGATTGATTTCCATAAGTTTTTCATCCTCCCAAACTGACACTCTGTACACATTAAATAACTACTCCTTATTCCGTCCTCCTCCAGCCCCTAGTAACCTCTATTCTCCTTTTTTTCGTTTTATTTTAAAAATTTATTAGGCTTCTTTTTGACTTCCTTCCCTCAGCTTTAATGAGGTACACTTGACAAATAAAATTGTATATATTTAAAGTGTACAATATGATGATTTAACATATGTATACGCTGTGAAATGATTACTGCAATTAATTAACACATCCATCACCTCACGCGGTGACCTTTTGTGCATGTGTCTGTGTGTGCGTGGTGATAATGCTTAAGAGCTACTCTCTTAGCAAATTTCAGATATATAATACAGTATTGTTAACTACAGTCACCATGTTGTACATTATATCCTCAGAACTTATTCATCTTAGAACTGGAAGTTTGTACCCTTTGACCAACATCTCCCCACCCCTCAACCCACCCCCTCTCCCCAACAACCACCATTCCACTCTGTTTCTATGAGTTTGACTTTTTTTTTTTTTTTAGTTTCCACATACAAGTAACACCAGCCAGTATTTGCCTTTGTCTGGCTTACTTGACTTAGAATAATGTCCTCCAGATTCATCCATGTTGTTACAAATAGCAGGATTTCCTTCTTTCTATGGTTGAATAACATTTCATTGTATATGTATATATATACACTATATATATGTGTATGTATATATATACACTACACACACACACACACACACACACACACACACACACTCTACATCTTCGTTATCTATTCATCTGTAGATGGACACTTAAGTTTTCTGTATCTTGGTTGCTGTGAATAATACAGCAATGAACATGGGAATGCAGATGTCTCTTTGAGATGCTGATTTTAGTTCCTTTGGATGTATATCCAGAAGTGGAATTACTGGATGATATGGTAGTTCTAGTTTTAATTTTTGAGGACTCTCCATATTGTTTTCCATAATGTCTGTACCAATTTACATTCTCACCAACATTGTACAGAGATTCCCCTTTCTACACATCATCACAACCATTTGTCATCTCTTGGGTAACACAAGGATACAGTTTCATTCTTTTGCACATGAATGTCCAGTTTTCCCAACACCATTAATTGAAGAGACTATGCCAATTGTGTGTTCTTGGTGCTTTTGTCAAAGATCAGTTGATCATATATGTGTGGGTTTATTTCTGGGCTCTTGACTCTGTCCCATTGGTCTATGTGTCTGTTTTTATGCCAGTATCATACTATTTTGATTAGTATAGCTTTGTAGTATAGTTTGAAACCAGGAAGTGTGATGCCTTCAGTTTTATTCTTTCTCAAGATTGCTTTGGCTATTCAGAGTCTTCTGTGACTCCATACAAATTTTCGGATTGTTTTTTTTCTATTTCTGTAAAAAATGCCACTGAAATTTTATAGGAACTGCATTGAATCTGTAGACCACTTTGTGTAGTAGGGACGTTTTAAAAATATTAATTCTTCCAGTCGAAGAACATGGGATATCTTTCCATTTGTGCCTTCATCAATTCATTTAATCAATGTCTAACAGTTTTTAGCACACAGGTCTTTCACCTCCTTGGTTAAATTTACTCCTAAGTATTCTATTGTTTTTGATGCTATTGTAGATGGGATTGTTTTCTTAATTTCTCTTTCAGATAGCTTGCTGCTAGTGTATAGAATCACAACTGAATTTTGTGTGTGGATTTGGTATCCTGCAACTTTAGTGGATTTATTAGTTCAAACAGTTTTTTGACGGAGTCTTTAGGATTTTCTTTATATACTTTTCCTCTCTCTAGTGTCCTTCTCTCTGGCACCCTTATCAGTGGGATAAAATGTCCTTTAGGGGATGATATCCTTTTCTTAGAGGCATTTGAGTAGAGGCAAGATGGCCAGTAGTCATGGATACCATAGAGAATTCTGAGGTCACTTCTGACTAGGATAGGACAGCAAAGTCCATCTCTGCACAGTGGCTTTGAGCTATTATTTCAGCATCTGTGATATATTTTCACTGACTCATCCAGACACGCTCCATATTGGTCCTTTCCTACGGCCAGTGGCACATACCATGAAAAAATGCCAGGGCACAGTCTGGTGTGCTGTTTTTGGTGAGGTAAATTTTTTTTTTTTTTTTTTAAGCCTGTTTTTGCTTCTATTTAACCATAGCTTTTATAGTGGTTACTCTGAGCCGGGGACTGTTGTAAGCACTTTATAAACATGAACGTATTAAATCCAGTTAATTCTGATTTTACAGATGAGGAATTGAGAACAGAGAAGTTGAGAAACGTGCCCAAGTTAATACAGCTGGTAAGTGCAGATGCTGGGATTCAAACCCAGGCAGTCTGGCTAAGAATCTGTACTCTCAAGCATTGAGTTGAAAGGTTAATAAATTTATTTTTGAAGATTGACCAGGTACAAAACAAAGATACAGTTCTTGTGCTTACTAAGGAGTCAAATCAAGTCCAAAGAGGGAGAGAGGCTTCCACTGATGGTGATTTTGACACAGAGAGTACATGAATGTGAGTGAGGGAAATTTTGGGTGGGAGGGTTAGGCAAGGGGCTAGATCATGAAGAAGAGACTTGTCAGGGCTACTGAAATTTGAAACCATGAAGGATCAGACTAGGACTGATCCACAACGAAGTTTCATATGAAGAGTAGTGGAATGAAGAAAATGTAGATAATTTAATAATTTGTTTATAAAGCTAAATTTATTTAATATAAATGACTCCTCTTTAAGATTACATCCTGCTGGGCTTCCCTGGTGGCGCAGTGGTTGAGAGTCTGCCTGCTAATGCAGGGGACACGGGTTCGAGCCCTGGTCTGGGAAGATCCCACATGCCGTGGAGCAACTAGGCCCGTGAGCCACAACTACTGAGCCTGCGCGTCTGGAGCCTGTGCTCCGCAACAAGAGAGGCCGCGATAGTGAGAGGCCCACGCAGCGCGATGAAGAGTGGCCCCCGCTTGCCACAACTAGAGAAAGCCCTCGCATAGAAACGAAGACCCAACACAGCAAACTAAATTAATTAATTAATAAACTCCTACCCCTAACATCTTCTTAAAAAAAATAGATTACATCCTGCTTATATTTTTTGATGGTAAAATGTCCATTTTTTGAATATTTTGTGTGTAAGAAGGTTTTTTTGTTATTGTTATGTCATTAGTGGCAAAATTTAAAGTCAACAACTCATATTAGTCCCCTGACATTAAAAAAAAAACAATAATAAAATACCTAGGAATAAACCTACCTGAGGAGGCAAAAGACCTACTCAGAAAGCTGTAAGACACTGATGAAAGAAATCAAAGATGACACAAACAGTTGTAAAGATATACCATGTTCTTGGATTGGAAGAATCAATATTGTCAAAATGACTATATTATCCAAGGCAATCTACAGATTCAATGCAATTCCTATCAAATTACCAGTGGCATTTTTCACAGAACTAGAACAAAAAAAAATTTAAATTTGCACGGAAACACAGAAGACCCCAAATAGCCAAAGCAATCTTGAGAAAGAAAAACGGAGCTGGAGGGATCAGAATCCATGACTTCAGACTATATTACAAATCTACGGTAATCAAAACAGTATGTTACTGGCACAAAAACAGAAATATAGATCAATGGAACACGACAGAAAGCCCAGAAATAAACCCATGCACCTATGGTCGCCTCATCTATGACAAAGGAGGCAAGAATATACAATGGAGAAAAGACAGTCTCTTTAATAAGTGATGCTTGGAAAACTGGACAGCTACATGTAAAAGAATGAAATTAGAACATTCTCTAACACCACACACAAAAATAAACTCACAATGGATTAAAGTTATAAATGTAAGACTGGACAGTATAAATCTCCTAGAGGAAAACATAGGCAGAACACTCTTTGACAAGAATAGCAGCAACATCTTTTTGGATCCATCTCCTAGAGTAATGAAGAGAAAAACTAAAATAAACAAATGGGACCTAATTAAACTTGAAAGCTTTTGCACAGCAAAGGAAACCATAAACAAAACAAAAAGACAACCTACAGAATGGGAGAAAATATTTGCAAATGATGTGACAGACAAGGGATTAATATCCAAAATATACAAACAGCTCATGAAGCTTAATATCAAAAAAACCCAAACAACCCAATCAAAAAATGGGCAGAAGAACTAAACAGACATTCCTCCAAAGAAGACATACAGATGGCCAAAAGTCACATGAAAAGATGCTCAACATCAATAATTAATAGGGAAATGCAACTCAAAACTACAATGAGGTATTACCTCACACCAGTCAGAATGGCCATCATTAAAAAGTCTACAAATAGTAAATGCTGGAGAGAGTGTGGAGAAAAAGGAACTCTCCTATACTGTTGGTGGGAATGTAAATTGGTGCAGCCACTATGGAGAACAGTATGGAGGCTCCTTAAAAAACTAAAAACAGAGCTACCATATCATCCTGCAATTCCACTCCTGGGCACATATACGGAGAAAACCATAATTCGAAAAGATACATGCACTCCAATGTTCATGCAGCACTGTTTACAATAGAGATTTATACAGTATAAATATTTTATAAATTTTTACATTTATAAAATGTATAAATTCATTAATTAATAGGCAAGACATGTAAGCAACCTAAATGTCCATCGACAGATGAATGGATAAAGAAGATGTGGTATATTTATACGGTGGAATATTACTCAGCCATAAAAAAGAATAAAATAATGCCATTTGCAGCAACGTGGATGGACCTCGAGATTATCACACTAAGTGAAGTAAGTGAGACAGAGAAAGACAGAGACAGTTTTGACAGAGGAAAGAGGGGTGAGGGGCAGGTTACAGTGGGATAGATAATTCTCATTTATCTTTAGGCAACTGAACTCGAGTGACCACGCAGAAAAAATATATTTTGGCTCCTTATCTGCATGTAGTTGCGTTCTGCTGGTTGTTAGGTTGCCATATCTTTTATGGCATAAAAGGGGAAGAGGAGTGCCATAAAGAAATTAAGTAATTTAAGCCATAGCTCTGAAGCAAAAATACTGGCAACTCCAAAATTACTCATTTGTCGCAGTGAAAAAATCAGCCACCAGCTTTTTTTTTTTTTTTACCACCCCCTCTCTTTCAGTTATGCCAAAGTAGATTAACATCAACATCCTAAAAATCTCCTCCCTGAGCATCTCTATGAGGGATCAAAGTAATGACCAGGCATGCACGTCTCCATCAGCATGTCAAGTCATTCCAGTCCTGTTCTGCCTGTTCCAGAGTTGGGAGGACCCCTGAGACTGGATTTTATGTCCTTTCCAGAGTGTGTGTGGCAAAGAACACAGGCCTCCCAGCCGCCAGCCTGATCTGCTCTAGGAGAACTCGTGTGGGAAGCATGCCCAGGCCCCCCTTGAACCAATGTGGAGAGTTAATCACCAGCCAGGGCACTGTAAATTGAACGTTCACCTGTGACGAAGCGGTAAAGCCAGTCTCCCTGCATGCCTCCCTTCAGACTACACGATTTCAGTGAGAAGGTTGTCTTTACGATCTGATGGCCTGGAAACATTAAAAAATAAAAACCTGAATTGGCCTATTCCTGGAGCCTAGTGCTGAGCCTACTGGGATAACATCAATCTGCAGGTTTCCCCCAGCACTGAAGACATATTTCATCCTATAATTGAAAAACAGACTTGATTTAGATTCCACTGTGTCAGAGCTTACACTTGGGTCTCTTAGTGGAGAGGTCTGGGCAATAGGGAGACGGTCTCGTTCTGAAAAAAAAAAAGACACTCCATAGACACTTGTGGAGAACGCTGCAAAACCGGAGCCAGGGTGATGTTTGAAAAAGGATTCTGAGACCTCTTGGTAGATTCTGGGGTTAGATTGAGGGATGTGAGGCATGGAGAGCCCAGACATGAAACAGAGCAAGTAGAGGCCTCCCATCCCGGAACTAGCATTTGCGGAGTCCCACCGCAGGCTAGGCACTTGACGTATCAGTTCCCTGAATCCTCTCAACGTGCCTGAGACTGGTTATCATTACCTCTATTTGAAAGAAGTGTAAAGAAAGTCCAGAGAGAAGGGTAACAGAGCTGGCAAATGACCCAATGATGATTTGAATTGGAACCCAAGTCTGTCTTGCTCTGAGATCATATTGTTTCCTGTGCTCCGCAAGAAACCTCGTTCCTTCCCTCTGAGCAGATGCCTATTGTCCTATGGGCTGAGTTTGGAAAGTTGTGATGTTTCTGCCAGAAGGACAAAGCAACATAACCCAAGATCACATGCTATCGACTCAGGCATTTTCCTATGGAGTTTATGTTGTGAACTGATAGCATCCTTTTCCTCATTTTCTCAGGGAATGCCTGGAAATCACATGTCTCTGCTCAGGGCTACTTTAGGAAACCCAGATGACAATGGGAAGCCCTCAGAGCCTAGCAAATTCTGGGCAAGTATCCCTCTCATGCAGAGATGGACCTACTTTTCCTGAAAAGGGTTGGTGGGTTGACGTTTTAGGCTTTATGAGTCAGTCTCTGTCACAACTACTCAACTGTACTGTTGTAGCCCCAAAGCTGCCGTGGACGATATACATCAGTGAACAAGTGTGGCTATGTGCCAATCAAACTATTCATGAATTTCATATAGTTTTCACTCGTCACAAAGTATTATTCTTCTTTTGAATTTCTTTTTAATTAAAAAAATGTAAAAACCATTCTTAGCTCATGGGCCGTACATAAACGGGTAGAGACCTGGATTTGGCCTGTGGGCCACAGTTTGCCAATACCTGCTGTAGAGGATCATACTTTATTGTTTCACGTATGTTCCACAGTTTACTTCTAGAAAATTTACAAAAGTAGAACAGAAGATCTGTTTACAACTAATTAACGAAAACTACTAAGTGTAACTAGGCATTTTAAATCATAGTAACGCCGTATATGTATAACAGATTCACTTTGCTGTGCACCTGAAACTAACACAACATTGCAAATCAACTATACTCCAATAAAAATTTTTTTAAAAAATCCTAGCAACACCAATTTTGGGTTTCTAACTCTAGCTCACGGAAAATGAGGTTCCGTATGACTTTTAAAAAAAATTATTTCCTTAGGTTTTTAATCCAAAATTGGGGTTTATTATTATTATTTTTTTATTGGAGTATAGTTGATTTACAGTGTTGTGTTAGTTTCAGGTGTACAGCAAAGTAATGCAGTTATACATACATCCATTCTTTTTTAGATTCTTTTCCTATATAGGTTATTACAGAATATTGAGTAGAGTTCCCTGTATGACTTTTTTAAAAGCTATGTTTTACTTGAAATTTTCATTGAGGTAAATATAGATTCACATGCAGTTGTAAGAAACAACCCAAAGAAACTCTTTGTACCATTTGCCTAATTTCCTCGTATGGTAATAGTTTGTAAAACGATAGTAGAATATCACAAGGAGGATACTGACATTGATATAATCTACTGATCTTATTCAGATTTCCCCGGTCCTACTTGTATTGGTGTGCGTGTGTGTATTTAGTTCTACACAATTTTATCAAATGTACAGATTTGGGTATCTGCCACCAGGATCAAGACGCAGAATAGTACCATCGCCACAAGGATTCCTTGTGTTACCCTTTTGTAACTACATACATCTCCCTCCATCCCTTCCATCCCTAATCCCTGGCAACCACTAATCGGCTCTTCATTTCTGAAATTCTGTCTTTTAAAGAACGTTATATAAATAGAATCATACAGTATATAACCTTTGGGGACTGGCTTTTTTTGACTCAGAATAAGTCCCTAGAGATTCATCCAGGTTGTTGAATGTATCAGTTGTTCATTCCTTTTTACTGTTGTGTAGTGTCCCATGGTGTAGATGTACCATAGCTTCTTTAATGCTCTACCTGTTGAAGGACACTTGGGTTCTCTCCAGGTTCAGGCTAACATGAATAAAGTTTCTATGAATGTTTGTGTACAGGTTTTTAAGTGAACATTTCATTTGTCTGGAATAAATGTCCAAGAGTGCAATTTCTGGGCTATATGGTAATTTCATACTATTACTTTTTAAAAGTTCCCTTTGAGCATGTTTCAAAATAAGCTTTTTTAACATTATTTCAAAAATACTCAATAACAAATGACAACATGGTAAAGGCCCTTTAAAAATTTCCTGCAGCCTTGCATTCCCATTTTATAGACCCAGGAACTCCAGACTAGAGGACTAAACTGACCCCAAAAAGTCACAAGTTACAGAATGGTCAGTGCAGCGTAAGCCAGGACAAGAAATCGCTTCTGTCTTGCCATTTAATGCTCTCTTCCTATCACACTGCCCCAGTGAAATTACAAATGGAAACGGCCAAGGATGGGGTGCCTCTCATCACAGAAGAAAGGACATGATTTTCTTGGCCCTTGGGGATGTTGTGAGCTCACATCCAACCATGCGTCCTTGACACGGCCCCACTCAATGGGGTCTTGTGTGGCTTCTCCACTCAAAACTTGAAACTGCCTCAACGGTGTGAGCGAGTGATCAGGGACAGCAAAGTGTGAACATGACAACAGTGTTTAATAATTCTCCCGGGTGTGTGTGTAAACTGGAAACTCGAATGCTCTGTGACCACAGCAAACAAACCCTTTTCATGAGGCCCCCAGGGGTTATGCAGCTGCATGGTTAACAAGTTGATTCTACTGATTAGAGAAGGTTGAAGTAGTTTGGATAAGTTAACAATTCCTCCAATCTAAAGCCTTATGGGACAAGTGCTGAGGTCCTGAATGGTCCAAAGAAGAATTTATTTCATTTCTACATGAGTTGGGACAATTGATTTTTTCACTCCAATGGCCATGACTAGAACTGCAGAGTCCCTACGTTTTTCAGTCTCTCCTCAGAATCTAGGAGGCATTGCCACAGTGTGTCCATATCTTAAACTGGTTCTCCTCAAAACAGCGTCTTTGGACCAGCAGCATCGCCTGCAAACTTGCTAGGAACGCAGACTCTCAGGCCCCGCCCCAAGACCGGCAGAATCAGAATTGCTGCAGCTAAACCCCAGCCATCTGCTTCTTTACTAGAGCTTGCCTGGAGATGCTGAAGCTCACTAAAGCTTGAGCAGTGGTACAACTACTTCAAAACTACATTTCAAGTAGACAACGGAAACGGAAGTCATAGCTTGCAAATAAGTTTTAAAAAAAAGAGCCAACAAAACAGTTTCAGTCCTTTTCTGTCAATTACAGACTCTTTACGAGGTCAATATTGATATCAGCATAAGCCAGAGTTGTTATTTCTGACACTCAACGGATCATAGCTCTCTTCACACGTGCTATACGTACGCTATGTTTCTAATGAAAATGTTCAGTTTGCGCTTCTACTTAGCACCTATTCAAAATTCTTTATCAAACTGTAATTTCCTTGAGGGCAGAAAACGTGTGTCTCCATAGCCTAATAAAGTGGTGCCTAATAAACGGTTGTTGAACAAATGAGTGGTTTGTGCTTTATATTACAGTGGTTTCGTCCTCCACTGCCCAGTGCACTTGAAGGTTGTAGAAGATTCTGGAATTGCGAAAACACTCTGACTATCCTTAAGTATCCAGCAGATTTCCCTGAACACAAAGGACTTGCAGAAATTGTTCAATAAACAACAACAACAACCAATGAAATCACATCTTTGGTGTTACTGCACTGACTCCAAATAATTTTACTGGGGACATTATTTCCATGTGCATGTGGGAAAAACTAATTTCATAGGTGCCATCTGGAATATTGTTTAAAATATATTATTACCTACAAAATGGAACTTGAGAGCGTGTCTGGGGAGGCTTGTAAGTAAACAAAGGTGCCCTGTGACAGAGGTACCTTCTTTCAGAAGGGTCACTCATGGAACAATAAAGTTGGCAGGCCCCAGCTTCTGCTTCTACAATTTTTTTAAAAAATTATTTATTTAATTAATTTATTTTTGTCTGCGTTGGGTCTTCGTTGCTGTGCGCAGGCTTTCTCTAGTTGAGACGAGTGGGGGCTATTCTTCATTGCAGTGTGAGGGCTTCTCCTTGCGGTGGCTTCTCTTGTTGCGGAGCACAGGCTCTAGGCACATGGGCTTCAATAGTTGTGGCACGCGAGCTCTAGAGCACAGGCTCAGTAGTTGTGGCTCACGGGCTTAGTGGCTCCGCCGCATGTGGGATCTTCCTGGACCAGGGCTCGAACCCGTGTCCCCTGCATTGGCAGGCGGATTCTTAACCACTGCACCACCAGGGAAGCCCTACAATTCTTCTAGTTAAGAAACCAAATTACACTGTCTTACCAGATGATCCAAATTCTGGCGTTAAGGTAGGGATGTCTCAAGCTCTTTGTTTGAAGTTGAACCTTTAGACTGTTCTGCCTGTTGGTTATTCTGTAAGAGTGAGAGTAACTGACACGACCACAGAAAGGTATTACGACAAACAGGCACTCTTGAAGGATCAGATATGTGTAAAGGAAAACACATCTATACTCAAGGATCTGAGATCACTTGGCAAGGAAGATTTGTGCTGTTCAATTTTCATACAGCTCATCTGAAGGACGGGAAATTCTAAGCGCTCTCCTCAGTGCTCTTTGTTATACAACACTACAAGAGGGATACAAATTTTGTAAACTACCTTTCAGTAAAACAAGCAAATAAATCATTCATCTGTGCCTAGGCATTTAAGAGGAGGGAAAAGTGAAATTAAGCGTTTATGATAAGAAGACTTCAGCAATGAAGTACTTTGGAAATCTACAATTATTAATAATTGTAGGATAACTTCAACATGGCTTTCTTTCCCATCCAAAGAACATTTCCTTGAGGGTGACAGGAAGACGAAATGGCTACAGATATTCATTCATTTCCTTCGTGCAATATTGCTGCCATCTTTGCATATTTATAGGAACAGGATTTTGTTGTTGATTAGGCTTTTTGCCCTCTTGAAATGGGGCTTCAGGACACGTAGATTTCTAAAAGGACGAACATGTTGCTGATCCAAGAGGAAATACAAAACCAGTCTGGGTAAAATATCACCTTCCAGACAAATTTTAACTCTGTACTTAATTTGTTCAGCTATTTCACAGAGAATCTGTCACCAGGCAAAACTCTTAAAAACTAGTTTTGGGGCTTCCCTGGTGGCGCAGTGGTTGAGAGCCCGCCTGCCGATGCAGGGGACACGGGTTCGTGCCCCGGTCCGGGAGGATCCCACATGCCGCGGAGCGGCTGGGCCCGTGAGCCATGGCCGCTGAGCCTGCGCGTCCGGAGCCTGTGCTCCGCAACGGGAGAGGCCACAACAGTGAGAGGTCCGCGTACCGCAAAAAAAAAAACAACAAAAACAAACAACTAGTTTTGAGCCAACGTGCGTTACAACAGTTGTTGGCAATCCCTGAATATTTTCGTAGCGTTAGTTCAAATACACTGAGTAACGTCTGATATACAAAGCTTCAGGCTGATCTAGTCTCAGAAAGATTCTCTAAAGTTATAAAGCTGTCCACTGTGAACTGAATGGACAGTGTGGTAGAAAATGAATGTCCACCTTCAACTCTGGCAGGTCACTGTCTCAACAGGCTATCAAGCCTTTTCATTAGTTATATTAACAAAGAGATCCTAAGTCCCGCCTAAGTCCATGGACCTCTGAAGGAAGCCTAAACAATTCTGAGTGATTTGGAGTAAAAGCAGTATTAACCAACAAAGTCAAAAGCTTGTTAGCGGGCACTCTCTCCCCCAGAGAAATTTGTTCTCCTAACCTCTATGCCATTCTGCACCTCCCAGGGCATTACCAGCTAGTGATGGTTCTTCAATGTGGGTTCTTCTTTTCTGTATCTTTCCTTAGCTGGGATGGGAAGCAACACATATGTATTAGTTTTATTTTGGTTTATTTATAGGGGAGTAATTTGCATCATGTGCACATCTCTCTGTGCGTGTGTGTGTGTGTGTGTGTGTGTGTGTGAGAGAGAGAGAGAGAGAGAGAGAGAGAGAGAGAGAGAGAGAGAGAG